>NW_024401685.1:0-40882 GCF_016859285.1 Xiphias gladius
CGGGACTAAATCATTACCAGATCGTATTACCTATTTATGTCCCTGAAGGCAATTCAGTCTGCGAGCCTGGCAGGGGAGCAGCAAATTACACCTTCTCGACTTAATAGGGTTTTAAATGAAATCAACTGCAAAGTTAAATGGATTCACGGGATTTTAATCACGTTACGTTCTGAGTTAGTTTTGCTGCAGGCGAGGCATGCACGTTGTCTTCTGGCAAGCTGCTAGAGAAAGAAAAAACTAGGCAAATCTGTTTAGAAGCGAAGCAAATAAACCACGTAAGAACTGAAAACCCCGAATTTAGTCAATTTTAACGTTTAAATCCCCATTTAGAGATGAAGAACCGGTCAGTCGGTCGTTGCTCAGTCGTGTTCAGATCGTTTTGGATAGTGGTGCATGATGTGCAGAGTGGCCAAACTGAAAAAAAAAGGGGGGGGTATTGGAAGCCAAGATTATCACACTTTCAGTGACAGAAAGTGAAAGTGAAAAAAAAAAAAATCAATATTTCGTCTCTCTTTCTCTTCTTAGAGGTGAATAAGTCGCAATAAGACCGAGAAAGATCAGATTTAAAGGGTTCATTCTAGATTAAATGACATGAAAGATGCTGTTTTGGTCATCCAGCGTCCGGTGACACATGCCAAAGAAAAAACGAAAACACCTGCTTACCCAAACATGCGTTAACGAACCCGTACCACACGCACCCAGCGCGTCCGATCAGCCACCGCCCCTGGGTGCTGGCCGCGAAGCTGAACGGGGTGCCCAGCACGCTGACCAGCAGGTCGCTCCCAGAGATGCTCACCAGCAGGAGGTTCATGGGCGTGCGCAGAGCCCGGTACCGGCAGAACAGCGTGAGCACCAGGAAGTTACTGAGGAACCCGAAGGTGCCGATGAAGCCGAGGCACACCGCCACCACCAGGTGCCCCGTCGGGCTCAGGGACGAGGGAGGGAGAGCACCGGACACCTCTTCGTACGCATCCGTCGCCGCCGTGCCGCCGGCTCCTCCCCCGGGACAGTGCGCACAGCTCAGGTTGGAAACGATCATACCGGGCTGAGCCGCCGACTTTGGACCAGCCCGAAGTTTGCACCGCGGGACGGAAACATGCGGTCTCGGGGCTTTTCACTCGCTCAACCCATCTGGAGAAGCGAGGGCGCACGGGGGAGTCCGCTGCTGCACCGTGCGCGCATGTGGCAGCTTGAACTGCAGAGGGGATAAATGTGTAAACGCCAGGCGATCCAGTCCAAGAGAGCCAGCGAGCAGATACCGGTGTCACGTTAGATCCGCCCCTCTCCGCCGTGCGCTCCGGGTCCGGAGAGGTGCGCTCCTTTTCTCGCGCGACCACCGGGTTGGCCGCTAAGTGCGCCCGAGCTTTTATCACCCGCGGCGCCTTTTAACGCCCTGGGGGACAGCAAACCCTCAACATGAGGCGCCGGGGTGGGGTGTGTACGTGTGTGTCTGAGCGTGCATAATCTCAAACCACCATCAGACCCGCGCTGCCAATGGAAGCATTGCATAACAATGCCCCCCCCCCCCATAAAACTGGCAGGAAAATTAAGAGCGACAGATTGAAAAGCGGTGTGACAGGTGCATGCACAGATTAAGGCTTGACTTCTTTCACATTAGTCTGTGAAAACCTTCATGATCGATCTAACTACTGTTTACTGTACACGCATCACTGACTGCTCATGCCAGGAGTGGAGGAGAGAATCCATGAGCTGCCTGACCAGAGAGCAGGATTTTATAACGTGGGACAGAGACTGATTTCGTCCGAGCTCCTATGAATTAATCGGTCTTGGCTAATCGTTATATATAGATATTTATTTGCCAGTTTCAGAGTGATTTATTGACTTGATCCATGACTGGATTGCAGCTTGATGCCAAGGTTCGAGGAAGTGCCATTAACCGTCAGAAGCATGGGAATCAATGGCATTTGCCCGGCTCCACCATGTTCTCTCTCCTCGTAGGAGTTGTCCACACACACACACACACACACACACACACACACACACACACACACACTGTACACGCACTGTGCCGTTTTTAGGAAAACATTATGAAATGGAAAAAAGCCAAAATTGTATGATAAACTGCAACCGGATTGGTGATAAATTGAAGCTATACTGTGTCCAGCTTTGCGAAGCTACGCTTTGACAGGTGAGCTGGAATCAAACTGATGCAGCCGTCAAGCCCACAGTCAGTCAGTCAGTCAGACTGGTCTAGTTTTTACCGGAACCTGCAGAGATGATGCATCCTGTTACTGGTGGCTCACGCAGTAACAGACATTGAGAAAGACTTGCTGACTTCTCGCATATTGTTGCATGTGTGTAATGTGTTTAAATTGCTCAAGGGACAGAGACGTAAAAGGAGGAAAAGTGGTTGCAGGGTCAGGCACAACAATTTACCATCTTATTAAGGATATTAATTGAAAAAAAAAATCAAAGACCTTTAATTTTATGTGTATTTAGGTCTAAAATAAATTTCCTGTGCTCCTTTCCCCAACATAACCTGACTGTTTTTTGGGGGTGCCGTCATTTATGAATGACTGTGTCCCATTAGGGTATATATTTAATGATTTCACAGTGTAATAAAACAATTATGAAAAATGAAAAATGGCATAATTATACCTGATGAGAGATGTAAATGGAGGGTAAAACATGACAGCAGCCACAGTACGCACACTCCTGGCATGAGGTGGTGTGGATTCATTAACCCCTGCATCACTTATCAAATATCACCTCAACATGGACTGTGTTACATCAAAGTAGTTTTGATACCCGGAGGTCGTAAATTCATAAACGCTGCGACTTTCTGACAAATGTTCTGTCTTTGTTTACTTGTTCTTGCTCAGATCACAGTAGTTCCATGGATCAATGGCATCTGTTGAGGTTTTGACACATTCATTTTTGGTCGGTTAATGTTCTGATTCTTAGCATTTGGACATTTTGCCAATAGTGTTCAATTAAGTTGTATTGACTCCAGCTACGGAGCACAGACTGAGAGTGAGACATGCAAGAGTATGACAACAAAAACCAACAAGTCCTCCAACCCGAAGGTCCCTACACTCTGATACAACCTTCACGCGCCATGGCTACAATAATAAACACGAACTTAAGCTTATGGAAAAGTCACGGTTGGGTTTGTAAGGTTTAGGCACTTGTAAACTACTAGGTTAGGTTTAGGACAAGATCTTAGTTTGGGTTAAAATAAGTACTTGGTTGAGGTTGGAGGACCTTCGTCATGGTTACAATAATAAACACGTGGTAAGGGTTTTAAAACAGTCATGGAAAAAAATAAACAACGTTGACTGTGTTTTGTCGAACTATCCATCCACCCCAACGTCCACGTCCTCCTAGCACGGATTTTGTCGCTCTTTGCACTACATGACCTGACGTTCTCCTTTTCTCCCATAATAATTACTATAACCACTAGATGTCACTTAATAATAAAACGTAACCATAGGTTGTAATAACGTGTTTGCACAGATAACCTAAGGGGAATTTTTTTTTACAGGCGGACCGAATCACAAAAACTAACTGCAGGATTGGAGATTGAATCGAGTGAATAAAGGTGAACATGACAATGTGGGAGGCCAGCCTTGACAGGACTCATCCAATCACGCTGGTGTTAATTAGCGTGCTCTGTAAAAGCTTGTAACCTGAGCTTTTCTGTGGCTATTTAAAGCTGGCTGCGTCTCATCGGTTTCTATGGCCACTGAGGAGATATGTGCTTTTAGAGGTTTACCCTATAGGTACACACCAAGCGAAAGGCACAGGAGGTGAGAGTCGTTATTTCCGGATATAAAAGACGGAGCAGAATGCGGTAGCTGGGCTTTGTTTTCATTTTTAGGTACAGTACCCATCCATCCATCCATTTACTGCTGCTTATCTGGGGTCGGGTCAAGGTGGCAGCAAGCTAAGCAAGGTGGCGCAGACGTCCCTCTCCCCAGTAACGCTTTCCAGTTCCTCCTGGGAGACCCGAGGCATTCCCAGGGCAGATGTGATATAATCTCTCCAGCATCTTCTGGTTCCACCCCAGGGTCTCCTACCAGTTGGATGTTCCTGGTTGGTTCCTGGATGCAGGAAGCATCCTGATCAGATGCACCAACCTCCTCAACTGGCTCCTTTCAACATGGAGGAAGAGGGGCTCTACTCCTAGCTCCAGCCACCCAACAGAGGAAACTTATTTCATCCATTTGTATTTGCAATCTCTTCCTTTCAGTCACTACCTAAAGGTCATGACCATAGGTCGGGGTGGGAATGTAGATCTACTGGTAAATCGAAAGCTTTGCCTTTCGGCTCAGCTCCGTCTTCACCACAACAGTCTTGTACAGTGCCCACATTACTGCTGACACTGCATCAATTCGCCT
This sequence comes from Xiphias gladius, assembly GCF_016859285.1. Taxonomy (NCBI): domain Eukaryota; kingdom Metazoa; phylum Chordata; class Actinopteri; order Istiophoriformes; family Xiphiidae; genus Xiphias; species Xiphias gladius. The sequence goes on from NW_024401685.1 coordinate 4,362, forward strand.
GTCAATCTTACGCCAAAATACTTAAACTCCTTCACTTGAGGCATCAACTAGCTCCCAACCCGAAGGGAGCAACCCACCATTTTCCGGCAGAGAAACGTGGCCTCTGATTTGGAGGTGCAGACTCTCATCCCATCCGCTTCACACGCAGCTGCAAACTGTCCCTGTGAATACTGCATGCTGATGGTCTGATGAAGCCAACAGAACTATGTAGTTTGCAAAAAGGCAGCAAGGCAATTCCAAGGTCCCCAAACCAAAACAAACTCTTTCCGAGGGCTGTGCCTTGAGTTCTTATCCATTAACATCACAACTAGGATAAGTGACAAGGGACAACCCAGGTGGAGGCCGTATAGCTACGGTACCCCATACTCCCGCAGTACCCCCAACAAAACATCCCGAGGGACAAGGTCGTCAGCCCTCTCCAGGTCCACAAAACACAAGTAGACTGCATGAGCAAACTGCCCCGACCCCTCCAGTAATCTTGCAAGGGTAAAGAGTTAGTCCAATGTTCCACACCCAGGTCAGAATCCGCATTGCTCCTCTTGGATCTGTGGCTTGACAATTGGTTGGAATCCCTTTCCAGCACTCTGGCTTTCCCCAGGAGGATGATCAGTGTGATACTCCAATAATTGGAGCACACCCTCAGGTCCCCTTTTTTAAATATGGGAACCACCACTTTGGTCTGCCAGTCCACAGGCATGGTCTGTTGACTCCATGCAGCATTGCAGAGGCCTAAACAAAGACAGCTCCTGGCTCTATGGGTCAAGGCCTGGTCATCAGATGGTCACCAGCGAACTCCCCTCCTAAGTCTGGCCCCAGGATGGGGCTCCAGTTTCCCTGGTCTGGGAAAGGTGATGCATTCCCGAAATTCTCGCAAAGGATTCACTGTAGCATTAATTATTCTCAATTCAAAGCCACAATATGCAGCTTTTTCACATTAATAATATATAAGTAACATTTATTATTTTGTGTGCTTTCTTGATTGTGTGTATGTGTGGTGAAGACACACAAAGAGCTGATGTGAAAAAACAAAGAGCTATGTAGATTTACTTTAGCCTTAATTAATCTCATATCAAAGCCATAATGCTAAGCTTTTTCACGAGTAATATATAAGTAAGGTTTATTATAAGACTTTAGATGCATGTGCACAAATTAATATACATTTCTTTTGATGTTCTCCGCATCAAGAGATACATACAACGTGTCTGTGGAACAGACAACACCCAATTAAAATCAGCATTCAATGTTGTATTGCAGATGTCGTAATTTCCACCATCTGCTCCCCTGGCTTCTGCTCCTGTTGAGCCTTCATGGCTGTGGATCATCTCAGCCTCAGGCAAAATGTTGTCTTAAGATGAGTAACAAATGTTGGCGCAGGAAAGGGGGATTAACAATACTTCTGGCCTCAGGACGAAAAGGTTGCTTTGATCAATTAGAGGACAAGAATGGAAAATATAGTTGACAATGTCTTATTTTTCCTCTACTTCCTTTTTCTTTTACCTAAAGGTGATGAAAGATTTTTACTATCTCCTGGCTCACAGTTACTATAATACTTCTTAATAGGGTTGTTGACCGGTTCAAATAAATGGTTTAACAACGTAGTTTATTATTGTTTTATGCCAGAAAGAATTACATCTTTAGTTGATGTCACAGTTAAATATTTGCTTTGATTAGCTAGATTGATTGTCCTTTTGTGAAAAGCAAACTGAGTATTTTTCTCTGTCACAGCCACAAGCTGAGATGTGCTAGCCACATCTTCTACCACCAACAGAGGCTGATAACAGTCTTACATTACTTGATTACTTGAATGCACTTGTGTCTTTTATTAAACTAGAAGAAAGCCATTACTATGTAAATTGTAGCCAGTACCTCCTGCCAGTTTCCAGTTCTCGATGGTTTTAATTTTAGGAATTAAAAAAAACGGTTACTTGTCATTAGTTGACATTTGCTGAAAAAAATTTATGTAACTTTATAGTTTGCAGTTTATTTAGCAGTATTACAATTTCACCAAAGAGAGAGAGAGACAGATTGGGGGTCAGGAAAAGAGAACATAGCTAAGGGTGGGGATTGTTAGGAAAGGTGAGGGACGGGAAGTTTGGGGAAGCTGGTGGGTTAGCGGGGAGTTGAGGTGGACGGAATGGTGGAGGTGCCAGACGGATTGTTGTCAGCTTTGACTTACTTCTGAGAGACTGCGGTACATCTTGGCATAGAGCGCAGATGAGTTTGGTCTCAGCATGGCCCTCTCAGAGATGAGGTCCATGACATCCTTCAAAGTCTTATCTATCTCCATCGTCAGTTCATTCAGCTGTGCCATTAAATCCTGAGATGTTTCAGGAGTCCGCCTGTTGACAGTAGTGTTGACACAGCTGATGACGCCTTGGGCTTGACCCGCTGGACCTCCTCAGCTTCCTCAGAGGGAGCTTTACGTTTAAACTCCCCCTTTTTGGCCCCCTTCCTCATCCTCCGGTTGTTGTCATGCTCGGTGGGCAAGGGTTTAGCAGGGGGAGAGCCAGTGGGGCCGCTCTCTTTTCCTCTGGTTGTAGCTGGCCGCTTCTTTTCTCACTTTTGTCCATATTCAGCTCTGACTTTTCGGCCACAGTGAGCTCAGGCCAGGCGGCAGAGCCTGAGGCTACATTCCTGGTCTGAGGAACTCTGCAGCCAGTTTCTCCTGAGGATGTTATAGGACCAGCTGGCACGGCTGAGGACTGACTCTCAGTGCTCTCATTATTCTCGCTGGTGAGATCCGTCTCAGGCAACCAGTTTCTCTGTCGTAGGTCCACTGTATTCTTCAGCATGAAGGAAACCGTGGACGAATTCTTCCCGTCCTTTTGAATTCCATCCATTCTGGCAAAGTACAAGTCCATGACCCGCTTTGCTGTGACCACCTCCAGATCCTTGCCGACGATCCCGAGGAGCTCGCACAGGCACTCCAGAGACTCCTCATCCCTGTTCTGTAAGAGTGTCGTGATACAGCCGTGCATGACAGCCGCGCTCAGAATGTTGGATCTGAAGAGCTCCCCGATAAACTTGATGGTGTTGACTGAGCGACGGGAAGCTTTGGCATTATCCAGAACTTTCTTGAGTCGCTCGAGCTCTTCTTCCTGTTGACATATTACAAGGAAACGTAAATGTTAAACTGTGCTTTTTGTGGAGGTACACAAATTATTATTGGGAATATTTTTATTTTCACAAAGAAAAACTTTCATTCTTTTCTCTTGATGTTACATTTTTTTTTCATGTGAATTCCCCCCATTTAGAAAAACTTTGATGCTTATGATAAATCAAAAAAAAGAACATATTTCTTACATCCTTGGCAGTCTCCAGCAATCTCTGCCTCCTCTGAAAAATGTCATTTCTGCCATGGTTTTCTTCAAATTCAGCCTGGCAGCGTCTGATAAGAAAAGTTTGGAAGCTGACAGCGGCTGTTGGGTCAGCTGTGGTAGGGACTTGGACCTGAAGAGGAGAAAACCATAAGGAAGCTTTGTTAAAAATAAGTTCAACTCCCATTCTATGAAAAACAGTGATATTTATATGGAAAGAAATACTTTTTAGAACAAACACAAAATTGGAGACTCAAAATGAACTCATAATTGGAGCATCTTGAGGTCAGAAAGTACAAAAAAGTGGCAAAAGTTTGAGGACAAGCAAGTGATAAGAAAATTTATCAAATTAGTACCCAGACATACATGCATGACTTACGTTTGAGAGACAGCAGCACATCTTGGCATAGAGCGCAGATGAGTTTGGCCTCAGCATGGCCCTCTCAAAGATGAGGTCCATGACCTCCTTCAAAGTCATCTCTGTCTCCATCGTCAGTTCCTTCAGCTGTGCCATCAAATCCTGAAAGTTTTCAGGAGTCAGCCTGTTGACAATAGTTTTGACACAGCTGATGACGTCCTTGGGCTTGACCTGCTGGGCCTCCTCAGCTTCCTCAGAGGGAGCTTTACGTTTAAGCTCCCCCTTCTTGGCCACCTTCCTCATCCTCCGGTTGTTGTCATTCTTGGTGGGCAAGGGTTTAGCAGGGGGAGAGCCAGTGGGGCCGCTCTCTTTTTCCTCTGGTTGTAGCTGGCCGCTTCTTTTCTCAATTTTGTGTATATTCAGCTGTGACTTTTTGGCCACAGTGAGCTCAGGCCAGGCGGCAGAGCCTGAGGCTACATTCCTGGTCTGAGGAACTCTGCAGCCAGTTTCTCCTGAGGATGTTGTAGGACCAGCTGTCTGCACGGTTGAGGACTGACTCTCAGTGCTCTCATTATTCTCGCTGGTGAGAGCCGTCTCAGGCAACCAGTTTCTCTGTCGTAGGTCAACTGTATTCTTCAGCATGAAGGAAACCGTGGACGAATTCTTCCCGTCCTTTTGAATTTCATCCATTCTGGCAAAGTACAAGTCCATGACCCGCTTTGCTGTGACCACCTCCAGATCCTTGCCGACGATCCTGAGGAGCTCGCACAGGCACTCCAGAGACTCCTCATCCCTGTTCTGTAAGAGTGTCGTGATACAGCCGTGCATGACAGCCGCGCTCAGAATGTTGGATCTGAAGAGCTCCCCGATAAACTTGATGGTGTTGACTGAGCGACGGGAAGCTTTGGCATTATCCAGAACTTTCTTGAGTCGCTCGAGCTCTTCTTCCTGTTGACATATTACAAGGAAACGTAAATGTTAAACTGTGCTTTTTGTGGAGGTACACAAATTATTATTGGGAATATTTTTATTTTCACAAAGAAAAACTTTCATTCTTTTCTCTTGATGTTACTTTTTTTTTCATGTGAATTCCCCCCGTTTAGAAAAAACTTTGATGCTTATGATAAAACAAAAAAAAAGAACATATTTCTTACATCCTTGGCAGTCTCCAGCAATCTCTGCCTCCTCTGAAAAATGTCATTTCTGCCATGGTTTTCTTCAAATTCAGCCTGGCAGCGTCTGATAAGAAATGTTTGGAAGCTGACAGCGGCTGTTGGGTCAGCTGTGGTAGGGACTTGGACCTGAAGAGGAGAAAACCATAAGGAAGCTTTGTTAAAAATAAGTTCAACTCCCATTCTATGAAAAACAGTGATATTTATATGGAAATAAATGCTTTTTGAACAAACACAAAATTGGAGACTCAAAATGAACTCATAATTGGAGCATCTTGAGGTCAGAAAGTACAAAAAAGTGGCAAAAGTTTGGGGACAAAGCAAGTGATAAGAAAATTTATCAAATTAGTACCCAGACATACATGCATGACTTACGTTTGAGAGACAGCAGCACATCTTGGCATAGAGCGCAGATGAGTTTGGCCTCAGCATGGCCCTCTCAAAGATGAGGTCCATGACCTCCTTCAAAGTCATCTCTGTCTCCATCGTCAGTTCCTTCAGCTGTGCCATCAAATCCTGAAAGTTTTCAGGAGTCAGCCTGTTGACAATAGTTTTGACACAGCTGATGACGTCCTTGGGCTTGACCTGCTGGGCCTCCTCAGCTTCCTCAGAGGGAGCTTTACGGTTAAGCTCCCCCTTTGGCCCCCTTCCTCATCCTCCGGTTGTTGGCGGGACGTCTGGGTGCTCCTTCCAGTTTGGAGGAGGCTGAACAGTCTTGTAAGACAGCAGCCTCACTCTGTTTGTGGTCTGTCTTCATGGGGGAAAATCCAAAAGAAACATTAACTGGTTCCTCTTTGGAGAAGGCAGAATTCACAAAGACGACAGGCTCAGTTAGAGTGTGTCCTCTCGTTTTGATCCTCAGGTCAGACGAACTATCGTTGTTTTTCTTTGTTGAGGAGGCCGAAGGCTCCACAAAAACAACTGGCTCCTTTTCACTGAGCCTCCTGAAGATCTTCCTCTTCTCTCCTGCTGTCAGAGGAACTGGCATGAAGCTTAACTTCATGTTTTTCTTCACTTGTCTTCCCGTCATGTTCTTCGTATTTGTTCCGTGTGTCTGATAAATGGTGTCCACGTTATCGCTTCGGTAAACCGAGTCAAGACTGAACCTGAACCTTATCCAGATTCTCTTGAGAATCTCCAGGTGATGACACAGTGCATGCAGAGCTTTGTGATGTCACTGACTGGGTTCCGGAACGGAGTGTGGTCCTTTGAACTCTTAAAAATAAACAACCATGTCAACATGTTTGACATATTTGTTTACTGATAAAGCTAAAAAGTTTTTAAAAAAAGGATACAAAAAATAATTTGATAGACGATATAGGAAACACAGTAAAGCAGGGTGATTTACTGTAGTTTAGGGACTTAGCTGCCAGTGTACAGTCTCCTTCAGCTGCCGGCGTGGCAACAGCTGGAAGTACGTGAATGAATGAAACAAAATGAATGAAAACAGCATGACTTTTAAAGATCCTCAAATGTGACTCACAACCACTCACAAATAATGGCACCAATGTAGCCACAGCCATTTTCACTCCACCAAATTTAAATGAGTTTTCTCATTTTTTAAATTTTATATGACAGGTTACAGTTACTTTTCGATTTGAACTTTTTTTTTTCCTTGGCGTATTTCTTGTGATATTGATTATCCAACCATTAAAACATGATCATTCCATAAGTAAATCACATTGATCAAAGTCATTCCTCTGGGTATTTCTCATCTACAGTCATAAGCTGTTTCTGCTGTGATGATAAAGCTTAAGAAGTTACCCAGTAACTGTAACAAGATGAATCTGATCTTACCATGATACAATCTCTATTTGTGTCATTTTCAAAAATAAAGGAGCGTTTAGCGCTAATTCTGAGAAAAAGAAAGGATATATAAAATGATCTGTTTGTCCGTATTTGAAGATGTGACCGAACAGTTGGAAGACGAACTTTTGCACTGGGTGTGATTTATGGCTAACCCTGAGTGTAGTGATGAATGTCTTTTTATACTTCAAGTCATGAGTGGTCCATACAGCTCCAGCTGGTGCTGCAGACACTTTGGACAGTTCCTGTTCACACCTCTTCAGACCTGAATGCATCACGGGCACCACCAGCAGGAACCAGGGAGGGTTTTGTCACTTGGACGGCCATGGCTTCCACATGTTTCTAGTGCAGTCCGTCAGGTTAAATGTCACATCACACCTGATTGTTCTGGTTTTATTTAGTTGTTTCTGAGACTGATGTTGAATGGTTTATATGGATAGTTAAGTCTTTGTGCATCATCAGGGTTCGTCTCTGGACATTTTGGTGCATTAGGTGACAAATATGATACTTCTATAATGTTTTATTATTTCAAATTTAACTTTATTCATATTCCGTTCTGTGGTGTGCCATTGTCATAATCTGTCACTACCTTTACATGCTCACAAGTCCCTGTTATGTATTATACTGGTCTTAACCATATTTGGGACATGATATAGACCATAACCTGATTATTTTTATCTCTGTATGATTCTAACATTATCAGGTTACTGTTCATCTGTGTCTTTGAAGCATCTACATCAGAGACAGCCAGTCAGTCAGTCAGTCAGTGCCAATCTTACTGTGGGGCAGGTGTTATTAATATGAGACTTTCACTTATGGCTGTCCTGACCCACTTTTATGATACAGTATTTATTTTAATTCTATTTTTTCTTAGTTATACAACTTTTACTGCACAATTTAGGCCAAAACCAGGAGAAAGGATGTCAGTGTGAATATTTTGTAGCAGGAAGGTCTGGGCAGGATTTAGACAGACACTCATTAACCTCAGCAGGACTGTAGATGCAAAACAATCGCTTTATTCAGATTGGCTGTTTTATATCTGAATCTAGCCTACATCTTTAGCATTATAGGCTTTCATTTGTTGAACCTACTGACTCACAGACTATATGACTCCATGACTATATGTTGCACAGCTGTGACGCTATCACGGTGACAAAATCTGTCCACAGACACAAACCTGCCAAAGCACTCAAAACCGCCTCTGTGGTAGTTCCCGCTACAGTGGGTGTCTCCAGGACCACATTTGTCCATGAGGGCGGACACACACACACACACACACACACACACACACACACACACACACACACACACACACACACACAAGGTGAAAACAATACCACCCCCGCTGGTAAAAATGAGTCAGATCAACAGTCTACAAGTAAGGAAGCAATCAGCCACTCAGCCGTAATGTTATACTTTCATATTTGGGTGGAAATATGCTTTATGCAGACGCTAAAACCAAAAAAACAAAACAAACATAAAAATCCTTTAAATATTATACTTCCAAAAAGGACAGATGTTGCCATTTTGGGTGTTTTAAAAGATATTTTTATTTCCCTATGAAAAAATATATAACATTTAGCTCACCCATGGAAAATTCAAAAATCAAAATATGTGAAAAGCACTTCCTTAGGGTATGGATCCTATTGTCTCACACGCCCCCTTCATAAAACCCACCCAACATCCAACCAAGAATGACCAAAGATATTCTTCATCAAAGAGATCAAAAAGAAATGATATTGGCGTTCCATTTAGTTGATTTTCCTGCTGTCAGGCCAATAAAATGATGATTGAGCAGGAGAGCAAAGGAAGGGTAGCAAGGGGAAAGGAGCAAAAGGAGACGAGAGTGAACTTAATATCCTTCAATCAAAGGTTTTTTTTTTGATTAATTCTCATTGTAGAAGGTGGGTGAACTTGACCAAAGGAGATGAAAGGGAGTTGTGTTTACGTCTGGTCTTTCTTTCTGTCCTTCTCAGGTTCTTTCTTTCTTTCGCTCTGCCAGGGGACTCATTTGGCCGCGAGCGAGCGGCTGAGTTGGGAAAAGCATCAGCATCCATTTATCCACACCATTAGCCACATCTACCACCACCAGCACACGCACGCAGAGTTCAATCTCCGACCTCCGGTGCACAAGATGACACGTTGACCTCTGACAAGTGCTGGCATGTGATTGCAGAGGATCAGCTGAGGAAATAGAGTCACACTCTATTGCCGTTTGGGGAAATGCTCTGAAACTTTTAGGAAAGACAAAACAGTTATGGATATTTCAGTTTAACCTTGAAACAGTTCAATAAAACTAAGATATGTAGAATAGTATTTTACTTATTTATTTTACAGAGAGCCATCAGAACTAGTTATTAAAATGCATCAAAACTGCAGTTCTAAGTTTTTACCATTTTAATTTCCCTTCAAAATCTCTTATTAAATTCAGCGTGGATCAAATATGAATGTGTTGCACTTTTTTTAATGCAGGAAATCCACTGTTATTTGAAAATGATGTTAATATTTAAAGGTTTTGGATGGATTCAATTTTTGGTTTGGCCTGAAAAATCTAATTGCAAAATGCATTTTTAGGATTTTGAAGGGCATAATTAGTATAATCACAAAAATATTACAGCAGAACTTAATCCCATTAATATTTTCATTATCAATCAAGCTGCAGATCATTTTTCTCAATTCATTGATTATTCTTGGTCAGAAATTGGTGAAAAATACCTTTCACAATTTCCTAAAGCCAAAGGTGAGGTCTTCCGAATGCTTCTTTTGTCCGATCAAGCGCATAAAACCCAAAAACATTTAAATCTCTGTGATATAAAAAGAGAGGAGAATACTCACATTTCAGAAGCTGGAACCAGAGAAATGCTCTGCATTGTCCCCAGAAAAAAAAAAGTTAAACTACAAAGACAAAGTGAATTTTCCTCAACCCTTACTGCAGTTAAACCAAAGCCATTTCTGAATTAATATGGGTCAAGGTTCAAAAAGAACATAGAAAGTTGTTTCCAAAATCACCATAACCAGTGAAAAAAAAAAGAAAACCTCTTTTACTCATTAACAATAGAAACATAGAGCTCTTTACAACCTCTTCCCCCATTTCAAATGAGTAGGATACAACCTAACATGATGCACAGGCTTATATATTGCTTGGATCACCATAGTAACAACAAGGCCAACGTCAAACATCATTAACAAGACTTCAGAGGAGAAAAATCATAGTAAATGATCTGGATCTGCCCCAAAATCGAATGAGTTCTTCTCTGGCCCGTGCCCCATCCCTCCACCAAGTTTGGTGCAAATCGGTTCAGTAGTTAATCCTGCTTTCAAAAATAAACAAACAAACAAACAACCTCCTTGGTTTAGGTAATTAAGAAAAAGTTATAACCAATCATGATACTTTATTTTTCTCATAAGAAACAGGACTATTGATATGTTGACTGACAGCGAGCTACAACAATCAGTTCATGTATAAGCCTCACACAAACAGTGGGCAGGACACCAGTATCCAACTGGAACCGCTGGGTTTTTATGTGTTTCTAATTGCTTGACAGTTAAGGTGTTATCAGGTGCAGCGAGAAATTAGCCATCACTTACTTTCCACACTTGCAGGGTGAGGGTTTTCCTCAACTTAATAGCCCTATGCTCAGTTCTGTAAGTTGTGATGTGGAGGATATGAAAGACCTCGAACCACTTCGACTTTTCCGAGCAGAATCTGTAGGCTCTTCATCTCAGGCAATTAAACTTTAGTAGGGACTAATGTCAAGGTCAGAAATTAATAAGGGCTGGGAGCAAAAAATGCCTTTAAACCATTTGAATAATAATGAGCTGGGGAAATACTTTAGAGTCCCTTCTTTTTTTTTTGATTTCACCAAGTTCACAGTTTTCTGAGGACTTGTCATGTATTAATGCATGGGTGTGACTTCTGTTCCCCCATGGGCCACCAAATGTGATTCATGGGGATTTTATGCCGAGCTGATTCTTCATGTTAATGAACTATATTTCCTATACCGCATGCCTTATTTGATTAACACGTGCACACAATAACAGGGCATTTAGCTAATGGATGCACATTAATTGCAAACCTTTACATTTCAGTTACTAGCCCTGATTCAGGGCCATCATACCTAAAAAAAAAAAATCACAGTTTGATGCACCCAATGACAAAAAACAAAGTCACTTTATTTACAGAAGACAAAACGTTTTCAGCTGGCATCAAATTGCATCTGGTAAGGCAATCAGCCACATAACAGCCTATGAGCACCAAGCATTGGAGCAAGATTGAAGGTGGAAAAAGTAGTTTAAAAAAAGAAAAAAAAGAACTCAACCAGACTCACCAATCCATCAAATGACTTCACATTTGGATTGTTAATATGCACTGTCATCATAAGCAGAAACTATATAGTCAATATAGTCTGTGTATATATATGTCTTCTTTTTCCCACTTGTTGTTCCTGGATTAAGGTTATATGACAGCAGATCTATAGCCACCTACTAGCTCTGCTCCAGCTCTGACTCTGCTAGCCACACTCACTAAGATCACACCCAGTGGAGAGGGTAAGCAGCAGAGCTTTAACTAAGATTTCCCACTTGGCCCGACTTCCGAATCCGTTATGTGAGGATCATTACAGGATAAGGCCAGCAACGCCTCCCTACCCTGTCACTGCATTTGAGCTGTGGTTGAACAATGTTGGCAGTCTTTCTCTTCATTGACTGGGGCCATGAGGATCTTCGTGTGTATAAGCAAAGAGAGAGGAGCTTAACAGGGGATAAGTAAAGCCTGAGACCTCCCAGCGGATGTGGATTGGGCAGACAATGACACTCTCCCCTTCCACCTGAAAGGAAAGAACAGAACCTGGCAAACCGCTCTGCCAATCAATAACGCCAGGCCCTAAGTTATTTCTCTTTACAACGCCACCGCTGACCTATGGACATAGACTGTGGTTGTCGGGAGACAACCCTCCATGCGTGAAAGGTCACGGGTAGCTCTTAAGCAATGAGACGATTGACCAAAAACTAAGTAGTAACTATTTTGAGAATTCTGATTTACTGTTTTAAGTCATTTTTAGAGAAAAAAAAAAAATCCAAAATTCTTCTCCCAGCTTCTTCAATGAGAAAAGCTGCTGGTTCATTTGTTTTCTATGACTGTAAACTTGATATCTTTTGGTTTCAGACGACTGGTTGGACAAGATAAGATATTTGACAACATCACCTCTGACTCTGGGAAAAGTGTGATTTTTAACTAGTTTCTGATATTTTATTGACAAAAAAACTGACCGAGAGAATAATCAGCTGATTAATCAACAAAAATAATCTTTAGTTGCAGCCCTACTCCATTTCAATTTGGCGTGCAGAGCGACGAATGCTGCTTGTTTCAACTTGAATTGATAACTTTGTGCGGCAAGTAAACAAAACAGCAGAAAGTCACTCAGGCTGTTGCTGATTTCATAGTGAGATAGCCCCTAAAGCCTTCACAGTCCTATCAGGATTGCGTGTTGGAGTATGTGTAAAGGTGACAGTGGCACTGGGTGATCGACTTTTGGATGAGCTGGTTTTCCAGCAGGCGAGCCTGTTCTTTACCTTTCAGTCCTCTAGAGAAAATCTGAAGAGAAAATCTTCAAGATGGCCTTCAAATCGATCCAATAAGCACGACAAAAAAGAAATCTTAAAAAGAGAAACGGAAGTGATCCAAAGCAAACACACAGATGCCAGAGTGTGTTTCAGTGTGTGTCTGAATGGGTGCATTCGTGAGCGCTCTTGTGTGATTTTTGTTTTGTGTTGGTTTTTTTTGGGAGAACCCTTTTACTTTCTTCTTCTTACACCTCCAGCCTCCTCGCTGTCCTCTTTTTACCTCTCCACAGGGAGAACACATTTTCCTCTCGGTTTGGCAAAATCAATTTTCAACCCAGTTCAAGGATGAGTCATTTTCTCTCTCTCTCTCTCTCTCTCTCTCCCTCCCTCTCCTGCTCTCTCTGTAAAAATTAATATAATTATCCAATTACTTCCTTCCTTCGATCAATCCCGTCAGATCAAATTAAATCAAATCTCAGTGCGCCATGCCGATCTCCGGCACACAGTCATTGTTGGCGTATAAGAAAAGGAGTCATAAATACAACGCAAATTAGCTTTTAACATTATATTGCTAATAAGATTAACTAAAACAGGCAGGTGGCAGAAAGTAGGCGAAAGCCTTGTCAGGATAGTACACTGTATCTCTATTTCGTCCGTGTATACAAGCTCGCTTTTCCCTGAACGTTGCACAATCTTCGCTTTTCCTATATAACAACATCTTCTCTTTGGAAATCTCTCTTCTATTTGCCCAGTCAGACAAAATCATGAATTTGTCTCAGAGGGCGTTGCGATGTGTACAACACGACAATGTCACTATACCTAGGTTTCTACGTAGATGATATGTTTTTTTCCATTGTGAACACACTTGTCTTCAATCCCCTTTAAGGAGCAAACAAACCACCTTTCAGTCCTACTGAGGGAATCTCATACCGATTTTGGGTATGACGTGATGGTGCATGAGTCTTTTCGTCCTAAAAATGTGCAGTTATTCCATTTCTAATTGAACTTGTGGCGAGACACAACAGGCAGAAACATCGGTTTTTCCTGCACAGGTCAATTTTGAGATTTTGGGCTATTTTGCTTCCATAGAATGTCTTCTTTCAGACTAGTGGAAAGAAACCATCCAAAATACACATTTAGGTGTTTATTTACTACACTTTGTCTATTGTCTAATTAAAATAAATATCTTTAAAGGCCGTTTTCTCAAAATGATTTTTTTGCTAATACACTGAGCCAGAAAAATCCACTTCAGTAGTACTAGCATACACCAAACTTTACAGTTTTAATTCTATCTACATTCTGATGGTTTTTACAGAATTATTTGTTGAAATACCAATCCTAGCCTGATTTGTCTAACTTTTTATTCATTTAAAAAAATTGTGAAAATTGATTTTTTTATGGCTGTTGATTTATGGAGTGATTAAAAGTATCCAAAATTTCATCTGTAAACTCCTTTGGCTCTAATTTTTCAACAAAACTTAAACAAGAATTTGGATCCTGGCTGTATGCAATGTTCAGATTTCTGTTCTTGAAATGTATTCAAATTATTTAATTAGACAATGGCTCATTTGCATATTTAAACATAAAATTTCAGGAAACTCATAAAACAAAAAATAATTAACTTAATGTAAGTAATCAACACTAGAAGTTTCATGGTGATAATTATTAGCTAAAATTTTTACCCTATTCACCTGTAGGATCTAACCCACGAGGCGTGTGTGTGGTTTTGTGTCGGACTCACCCATCTTCTCTAAGATGTCGACGCGAACACTCAGAGCCCTAGTCAGGCATGGTTGCCAGACTGTTTCTCTCCTGCTTTGGCAGGAGCACAAAAAGCCTGGCAGCCTTGTTTGTCTCCAAGTTGTCTACCCTTTGAGTCACAGTTTAAAAACAACAACAGCAACCACCAGCCCAAAGACAACGTGAGGATGACATGGTTCCAAGTCCAGACCTGGGGCACCCAAGTTTTTTAAATTCAGTATAGTGAGTGCTACCCTCAGTTTCTCTCCCAAACTCTCACATTAAAGTGATTCACTGGATTGGACCCAAGAGCAGATAACAGACGACAGACGGAGGGAGTAGGTTGTCACTTCAGACTTTCACTTTTCTGGCAACGGATGAACAGGAATAAGAAGAGCTGTAGACTAAACACTCCACTCAAAATGTCCACTAAGTTAAATTTCACTTTATTGATTCCCCTGCAGAAATCGGCCCTCTTCACTAGACCCATCCAAAGTATTTACAAGCAACTGAAGTTCTGAGTTTCCAGTCAGCCCTAGACGGGTTGACAGTCAGGATAGACTTGCTGTGAAGCAACAGGATTAGCCTATGGTGTCCTAAAATAAGACACAAATCATTCGGGGAACTGACAGAGGACTGATAGAAACAAATTGAGACAATCTCGCAAAGTGTAAATTGAGGCTAGAGACTAAAGTTGCCTTAAGTTGGAGCTCTTGAGTTTGTGTTTTCAACGCAATATGCTTTGTGTTCTACTGCTTGCACCTCTATGAACAACACCACCAAGAAGACTGACAACAAAAGTGGATGTCAATAGGACTCCTTGTTCGTATCTCAAGAGTGATCGATGATTTTTGCGTGTTCTGAAAGCTCAGCAACACTATTGTGTTTACTGTATATCCAAGTACAGACAGCATAGAGAGGAAATAATTTATTGTATACAGTAGACGACATAATGAAAAGCTTTGAATGAATTTTCCCAAGGTGCTTGTCCATGGTTTAGGAAATAAGTACATCTTCACTGACAGACTTCCCAGTAATGTCTTGAATAAAGTTCTTTGACATCATTCAAGGTCACATGTGAAGCAAACAAACAGACAAGGACAGAAAAAAAAAATATTCGTGAGGCAGAGGACTTTGGCAGTAGTCAACAGTGATGATAAGGCTTTGACTCTTGTTGGGAGTGTTTGTGTGAAGCCACCACAATCCAGGAGGCTTGAATGGGAACAGGAAGCGTTATCAGTGGGTCAACAGTCCAGTTTGTCAGTCCATACCATTGACTCACGTATTGACTCACCATCCTTTTGATTGCTGTGCCAGGTGGAACTGGGGCAGGTGAGTCCCGAGCGATCAATCTGCAACAATCACAGGTTCCGCTTCCAGCTGAGTGTCGATTGATTGTGCGAGACTGATGTCGAGCTGAATATCTGAAAGGCAGGGGGAAATCAATGCACACTCCAGCATCAACACAAAGATTTTAATACATACACTTTGAAATACACTGTTGCTATGCCTGTTGCTTTGCCATCTGTTGAGAAATCATTAACAGTCGCCTAATTACAACATGACTAATAATGAATATCCTATATTATATAATATATATATATATAGATATATATATCTATATATATATATATATATAATGCATTTCCCCAAAAGTAAAAAATTCTAACAGGGCCAGAGGATATAGCTAAGATGGGCATGAGTTTCTCCACAGTCCCATCAATATTTAGGAGTTCCTGGTCAAAATTTAATTTGCGGGGCACTTTGGTGATTTCAAACAGAAACATGGTGACACCTTGTGGTTTGAAACAGCGCAACTTCTAAGTACCTTTTTGACTTGTGTGTGTGAGTGTGCAGTATGTGTGTGTGCCCCATGTGTCTTCAGTGAATGTGACAGAGTGCTTACTGCTGTAGCAGAGAAGTGTAGAATGAGCGTCCGGGGGGAGACAGGCTGCTGAACCACGCTGTCCAGGGACCACACTGAGGAATCGCAGCACAATGCACTGCAGCTGCGCTCAATTTAGGAGTGAGTCAGTACAGAAGTGACTGGGTAAGGCAGTGAGAAATACGGGTGAGGGTGAGGGTGGGGGTGGCCTGATGATCCCATTATGGAAAGGTCACAGGGTTGATCCCAGAGGAGGCGGGGACAAGACTTCCATTAGAGACAGAACTCCTGCAGTGTTTGAACCTGTCACTACTAGGAGCTGTTTGGAGGATGTTCAGTGACTAACAGCAAGTTTTTAGTCAAACATGTTTGGACTAGTTTACTTGAACTCTGGAGCTTATTTCCTGTGGAAAAAATTATAAATACCAATGAAGACGTACCAACCTCATATTTTTTTTTAACCTTTACTTTCAAAGTGACATTTAGAGAAAACATTGTGCAATCAAGAACTGAAATGTTTATTTGTCAAAGTAATCAAATAAACATGGGGTTGTGAATATCTGGGATTTCCTCTCAATGATTTTTCAAGGTTGCGTCCACAGGCATGGGGGACCAAAACTTACTTATTGAAAAAATAATAGATTCAAAAATGATTGCTGTAAATGAATTCGTTATAAGAAAAACTGAAAATCTAAATTAAATAAATTGACAATATAAAATCCCCCATATATGATTTGTAAAATTCATGAAATTAATAAAAGAAAAATGATAAATAATTGAATAAAAATGAAAAATACATGTATAAATGTGTTAAAAATTTCCCATTTTATATTAACTTTTCATGTCAGTACATTTTTTTTCCTTCTGATTTATTTTGCCTTAGCAGAATTGTATTCACTGGTGTGGCAATTGTGGGGTATCAAGCAAAACCTCACAGCTTTGCTTTTGTTTATCAATTTCTTTACTCTTGCTGGCTCTTTGTTCAAAATAAATATCAAACACACAGAGGACACCTGGAGTTTTGAAAAGAGAATGACTCAGATTCCAATTTATTATAAAACAGTGGACGCCATATTTGCATTTTACACTTATAAGCTGCTCTAATTATACAGTATAATGCAGTCATCGTCACATGAAACAGTGTGACTAAAAGAGCTTACAGCTGAGCCACTGAGTAAGACATGTCTCAAATGCGCACACGTAAACAGACAGAAACACGAGGGTGAGAATTATATTTGCCGCAGTGTGTGTTCTGAAATTTGCTCACCCTTCTCATCTGTCAGCTGTGAAGTTGGAGAACACCTACCTGCAGCGCCAAGCGCACATGCACACACACTCACACACAGCAGTTGCCTACTTATTCAGGTGAATGACAATGAAGCTCTTCAGCATGTGTTTATGATTATCATACAGCATACATCATTTTCATAGGAAGAAATACTAAACATCAGTCTTAAGTTGCATTAAATATCTAATTCGTAGAGGTTTAACTCAGTGCCTATTACCCTGTATTCACGAGGACATGGTAGATATTGTCACATTGCCATTTTGGCATCTTATTGCCTACAATAAGATCTTTCATTTGACATTTCATCTCCTCTCAGACCTCTCATGATTCACATCTATATAAAGCCTAGAAAGCTTTAAGACACAAATGATACAATTAAAAATACTCAATAGCTATCAGTTGATATCAGTATCCTTATTCATTGTACTAACTGGATAAATTGTTTATCTTCTTCTGACCAGCAGTTGACACGTCCGCAGAAACATCCACGTGTGTGTTGACACACTCAGTAAAGTGCTATATACAATACAGCATCTTATCTGTACTTTTTCACGAAAACATACGAGTACAACTATATCGTTAGCTGACATTTCCCTGATTTTATACTGCTGCTTCATTAATAGCAAAGAGGCATGGGCATTTACAGTGTTTGTACATGAATGTAGAGTAATTTTATGCTTGCACACACACATACACACACCTGAACATGCCTTCACAGCGGATGCTAAACTCACACCCACTAACAGTTTGCAGTAGCTTTCAGCGGAAACATAAATTCTCATTATTCATGTAATAAAAAGCATAAATAGCAACAGTTCAAGTAAATAGTGTGACTCATTCAACAAGCTGCTCTGCTAGCTAATAATGAGCATGCATGTGTATGACACAGGTAGTAGCAGGTATTCACAGTACATAAAGTGAGGCACATACAGTATACTGCCTTATTTATCTCCATTCATTAAAAAGCATCACCGCGTCTCGAGTCCTTGGAGCGATGAGTCATCCGAGCAGTTGAGTATCGGCGTGTTGATCCAAATGACATCAGGGGCACGTCAGCAGTTGACTGCTGCTCAGCGTGTCCTCCTGCTGTCACTTCCTGAGAGGCAGACAGAGAGGGAGTTGATGTCACAAGTACCTGGTTATTAACAAATCTGTGATGTAACTGCAAATCCTTTACTGAATAGTTTAAGGAAAAATGAGAATATAGATTTCTCCCCCCGAAATTTAGGATGCTGTAAAAGAAGAAACTTTAAAAGCTGCACTAATAAAGAAAATGTTTATATTATCAATGGAACAAATTAATGCATTTAATGTGAAAATAGTCACATATTGTGATGTACCCACAGAAAACTATCATCAAATCTGTAGTACGTCTTTTGGCTTATTGTTTCGTGTTTGCGTATGCAAACTCTGCTTCATCAACCTTGGTTTCAGTCGCAGCAGGCAGCCGTTTTGACCCAAGAAGCTTTGATAAACCGACCGTACACCGACTACCCAGCACCAAACATCAGACAAAGTTATCAGCAGCTTATAACAGCTGAAGAGCTGGAGATTTTCCCCAAGTGTTGGTGGGGTCCAAAACAGCTCTAAACGGAGAGTAAAGATTGAAGACTTACATTCATCTGGTGGTTAAAAACAGAACGCGAAACGAATGCTAATGCTGCACCATTTCTACTACATGTGTAAATGCAAAAAAAAAAAAAAAAAAAAAAAAGGAAATTAGCAAATGTGGCTTTAATAATAATAGCAGCTTTGATAATAAGAGTGATAGTAAAACATAAAAAATAATAATAATAAACTCATTCATCGTCAGAGCCTGGCTGTTTCCTCCTGCCTCCAGTCTTCATGCTAAACTAACCTAACCATCTCCTGGCTCCAGTGAAACACTTAGCACTGAAACATGAGAGTGGAACCATCTTCTCATGTAATTCAGTGAGAAGCAAATAATCATGTGTCCCAACTCTAATTGTCCAACTATTCCTTTAATGTGGATCAAATTTAAATGAATTCAGTTACTGTAAAACTGTACTGTAAAAGTAAAATAATGTAAAGTACAAGAAATAAAAGTAAAACTCAAGTGAAATCAGCAAAGGAATAATTTAAAAAAAAAGAGTTACATTAGCATAATGGTGATAAGAAATGCCATGTCTACAGATAATGTGACCCAAGATGTATAAAATTAACAAAAGTGGTCCCAACATTGAACCCTGAGACACACCATAACTGACTCGTCAAAATGAAAATGTAACATGAGGAAATTAGGCAAAAAAACAACAACAGAATCAAATTAATATAATGTAAGATAAGGAAAAAATCAAATTCTCACAACCGCGAACTTGGACCCATCAAACTTTTTGCATTTATGCTTGAAAATTTTTTTTTTTATGATTCATAAATTGATTAATCAACTAACCACTGTAGCTTTCATGAATTCTGAAATTTAAAAAGTGTTTTTGTACATTTTATATGAAATAAATAAGGCAATTTTCCTACTTCCAGCTTATTTTCAGTCAAACCTTGGATCGAACCATGAGCTCTCTGTTGTGACTCAACCTAAATCACGAGCTACTTGTATCATTACATCCTCAGTGGCCAGGAAATTCATCATTATAACCTGTTCACACTAAACAAACGCGAACGGAAACTCCCATTAAAGCAAAGGCAGACAGCAGCACAGCCGTGCGGAATCTTGTTCTACGTGTTAATTGCTAATTGATGAACATGTGCTACTGGATTAAATCGTTGCTAAAGTCTTAAATCAGAGCTAATCAGCACATGCGAGCTAAAGTGCTGGGCCAGGGGCACTTTACCTCCATTACACTGAGTCTCAGTCTCTCTCTGTGTGTGTGTGTGTGTGTGTGTGTGTGTGTGTGTGTGTGTGTGTGTGTGTGTGTGTGTGTGTGTTTTTGCAGGTGGATTAGGAGGGCTCTCGCTATTCATTACTGATGCACTCTGGTCAGATAAAGCATGTTGACTTCACAGGTCTACCCTTATGAGTTAAACAGTTAATTAACATATTGAACTGAAATAATAAAAGATTACAGTAAATAACAGGGGATGTTTAATTAAAAAAAAAAAATCAACAATATAATACCTAAAACTGAGTCGTAAACGGATATTGAGAAAAAAAAAAAGGTGTACATGTCTATCAATGTCCGTAAGCGGAGAATTTCCGTATAATTTCAGTATCTCCGATTATTGTGGTTGAATAAATTGCAGTTCGCTGGTATGTTGCAGGTGCAGGCTAAAGAAGTGCTTTTGAACACGGACACCCCCCTAAGGACTTGTAGGACGATTAAGAAGTTTGGAAAGAAGAAAAAAACATATCTGTAGTGCCCAAAATGGTCTTTTTTTCCCTTTTTTTTTTTACTCAATTGTAATCTTTGCATTTTCCTGTAAAATTTCCCTCTACATGCCTCTAAAAATGGTCTGAAAACAGAAACGAGCAACAACGCCTTCCGTCGCCTTACTGCAAGTCCTGACGCCAAAGAGAAAACAATTAATTTAAGAGCAAGAACACCTTACTGCACTTTACGGCAAGTCCGTACTCCAGAGAGAAAAGAACTGATTTAAGAGCAACAGCAACACCTTAGTGCGCTTTATTTCAAGTCCAGACTTCACAGAAAGAAAAAAAACAGCTCACTAAAGAGCAACAAAACCTTACTGCACCTTCCTTCATGTCCAGACTCCAAAGAGAAAACAACTGATTTAAAAGCAGCACTAACACCTTACTGCACCTTACTGCAAGTCCAGACTCCAAAGAGAAAACAACTGATTTAAAAGCAGCACTAACACCTTACTGCACCTTCCTTCATGTCCAGACTCCAAAGAGAAAACAACTGATTTAAAAGCAGCACTAACACCTTACTGCACCTTACTGCAAGTCCAGACTCCAAAGAGAAAACAACTGATTTAAAAGCAGCACTAACACCTTACTGCACTAACACCTTACTGCACCTTACTGCAGGTCCAGACTCCAAGGAGAAAACAATATCTTCAAGAGCAACACCACATCACACCAGAGTGCACTGAAAGCGCAGAGATAGATGGTTACATGGGGAGTAAAGCAGGTCTGTACTTAACAGACTGATTTGACACTTACAATTGCTCTCAATCACAGAATCCCTTAAGTGCAAAGAGAAAATGTCTAAAGTCATTAAGGCCATGGAGCTGACAAGCACCGAGTCACCCCCCATCAAAATCTCTCTCTCTCTCTTCTTGTCTGCTTGACTGCAATGTCTAGAAAATTAGGACCCTGTGCTTTCTGGGCAGTGGGGTGACACTAATCAAAGCTGGATAGTGATAAGAGTGATTGACCTGGAAAGGTCAAAACTCTGATCCCAGCGCCGGCGAAGAGCTCGGCGGTCCTGCGTGGGCAAATGTGAACACCAGACACCTCTCAGGATCGAGATAAGAGCCTAACAAGAGCAGGTTTATCATGTGATACGATCAGAAAGGCTCTCTCCATGTTTTGTCTTTTTTTTTTTTTTGGATTTTTGATTTTTAGTGGTCATCTCTTTCGCAGCTACCCTCTTCCCCCAAAATGTATCGGGACTAAATCATTACCAGATCGTATTACCTATTTATGTCCCTGAAGGCAATTCAGTCTGCGAGCCTGGCAGGGGAGCAGCAAATTACACCTTCTCGACTTAATAGGGTTTTAAATGAAATCAACTGCAAAGTTAAATGGATTCACGGGATTTTAATCACGTTACGTTCTGAGTTAGTTTTGCTGCAGGCGAGGCATGCACGTTGTCTTCTGGCAAGCTGCTAGGGAAAGAAAAAATTAGGCAAATCTGTTTAGAAGCGAAGCAAATAAACCACGTAAGAACTGAAAACCCCGAATTTAGTCAATTTTAACGTTTAAATCCCCATTTAGAGATGAAGAACCGGTCAGTCGGTCGTTGCTCGGTCGTGTTCAGATCGTTTTGGATAGTGGTGCATGATGTGCAGAGTGGCCAAACTGAAAAAAAAAGGGGGGGTAATTGGAAGCCAAGATTATCACACTTTCAGTGACAGAAAGTGAAAGTGAAAAAAAAAAATCAATATTTCGTCTCTCTTTCTCTTCTTAGAGGTGAATAAGTCGCAATAAGACCGAGAAAGATCAGATTTAAAGGTTTCATTCTAGATTAAATGACATGAAAGATGCTGTTTTGGTCATCCAGCGTCCGGTGACACATGCCAAAGAAAAAACGAAAACACCTGCTTACCCAAACATGCGTTAACGAACCCGTACCACACGCACCCAGCGCGTCCGATCAGCCACCGCCCCTGGGTGCTGGCCGCGAAGCTGAACGGGGTGCCCAGCACGCTGACCAGCAGGTCGCTCCCAGAGATGCTCACCAGCAGGAGGTTCATGGGCGTGCGCAGAGCCCGGTACCGGCAGAACAGCGTGAGCACCAGGAAGTTACTGAGGAACCCGAAGGTGCCGATGAAGCCGAGGCACACCGCCACCACCAGGTGCCCCGTCGGGCTCAGGGACGGGGGAGGGAGAGCACCGGACACCTCTTCGTACGCATCCGTCGCCGCCGTGCCGCCGGCTCCTCCCCCGGGACAGTGCGCACAGCTCAGGTTGGAAACGATCATACCGGGCTGAGCTGCCGACTTTGGACCAGCCCGAAGTTTGCACCGCGGACGGAACCATGCGGTCTCGGGGCTTTTCACTCGCTCAACCCATCTGGAGAAGCGAGGGCGCACGGGGGAGTCCGCTGCTGCACCGTGCGCGCATGTGGCAGCTTGAACTGCAGAGGGGATAAATGTGTAAACGCCAGGCGATCCAGTCCAAGAGAGCCAGCTGGCGAGCGAGTGGGGATTCCGCGAGCAGATACCGGTGTCACGTTAGATCCGCCCCTCTCCGCCGTGCGCTCCGGGTCCGGAGAGGTGCGCTCCTTTTTCTCGCGCGACCACCGGGTTGGCCGCTAAGTGCGCCCGAGCTTTTATCACCCGCGGCGCCTTTTAACGCCCTGGGGGACAGCAAACCCTCAACATGAGGCGCCGGGGTGGGGTGTGTACGTGTGTGTCTGAGCGTGCATAATCTCAAACCACCATCAGACCCGCGCTGTCAATGGAAGCATTGCATAACAATGCCCCCCCCCCATAAAACTGGCAGGAAAATTAAGAGCGACAGATTGAAAAGCGGTGTGACAGGTGCATGCACAGATTAAGGCTTGACTTCTTTCACATTAGTCTGTGAAAACCTTCATGATCGATCTAACTACTGTTTACTGTACACGCATCACTGACTGCTCATGCCAGGAGTGGAGGAGAGAATCCATGAGCTGCCTGACCAGAGAGCAGGATTTTATAACGTGGGACAGAGACTGATTTCGTCCGAGCTCCTATGAATTAATCTGTCTTGGCTAATCGTTATATATAGATATTTATTTGCCAGTTTCAGAGTGATTTATTGACTTGATCCATGACTGGATTGCAGCTTGATGCCAAGGTTCGAGGAAGTGCCATTAACCGTCAGAAGCATGGGAATCAATGGCATTTGCCCGGCTCCACCATGTTCTCTCTCCCCGTAGGAGTTCTCCTGTTGCTCCCGCTGATCTTTATTATTCTTACTTGTTGCACATGTCCTTTCCTCTCCGCCAGTGACATGAAGCACACAGACCTAGACACATCTGACCATTTCCCAGGGGAGTTCTCGGTGGTTTTTGCGGGCTGCTAGGGAATAGGAAAGAGTGGCATATTTGACGGCTAGATGCTTCCTTTGCACCTCAAGGGTAGAGCAAGTCCTCGTACCTAAATGACAGAACGTATAGGTCATTTGCCTTCCATTATCAACACAATTCAAACAACCATTTTCTTAAGTTTTATTAAGTTTGGACAATTACTTGGGTAAGATGAGGGAATGATTGTGGCCATGCTTAATTTTTGCTTCACTCAATTGAAGTATGAAACTGGATGCGAAACCTGGTCTCCAGCGTCAAACTCACGTTCTTTGTGTGCCCACCGAATCATCAACCAACCAACTCTCTATACTTTTTCACTGGGTATAATATCACAATACCTTTTGCTTTGGCACAAATTGTTTGTTCAAACTCGTGTTTACTCCAAACTTGCAAATGAGCTGCATACGAAAGTAATTTTTTTGGGACAGAGGGTTGTACAGGTGACGTCTCCCCGTCAACCCCATCACAGAACAGTGAGTTCCGGTCCCTAAGTCTAAACGGTCTCGAATTCAGCCCCCGGTCGGACTTTCAATCTTTGAGTCCATTTTCAAAGATGACACACACAGGGCGGGTGATGTGATACTCGTTTCTGCTGCTGAGGAAGGAAATGCATTTTACATTTTTGGTGGACCTCAGGGGCGCACACAGTGTGTTTTAGTGAGTAACACTGAGTATAAACATAACTTTAGTTTGTCCACAGGGCATCTTTAAGGTTATAGGTTAGTTAAGAGTTAAAAAAAACAAAACAACCGTCGTGGCCGGTCAGTTGATCCGTACATTGTGAGACTATATTCTGGTTGTGCAGGGAGGCCGATTAAAACGTGTAGTGTGAGTCAACACAATGTGCACGATTAATATAAAATGCACAGTGTCTGCCAAGCTTTACTTTCTGCCTTGCTATGGAAAGGGCACCGGAGGCCCCGCACTCTTGTGCGCCGCTGGATGGAGACCATGAGGTGTGAAATTGTTCACCACGGACATAAGAGCTTCATTATTTGCGCAACTCATCAGGAAAGTCATCAGTCACTCATCAGGAAAGCATCAACAGAAGATTTCTTTAACGAGAGCAGTCAGATAAAATGATAGGCCTACTGAATATTCATTGTGCAGGTGCTGCACTGAAACGCATGCACTTTTCACAAACACACACACACACACACACGTGGTGCATGGCCACTCTCTAATGTCTGCGTCTTTTACTTTTCCTTTGATTTCAAATGTGACCTCGCCAACCGATGCACTCTTTCACCTCCAGTGAGAAATTAATTATTAATGAACCAAAATGAGTTAATTTAACGAAAATCTGTGAAATTTGCTCCATAAAAAATGTAGCGATGTTCGTAAAAACTTAAGTACAGGACACATTTTCCTGCACTTTTGTCTCTCAAGCGAGTAATATCCCTGACGTTAAGAATATGTAATTTTCGTACTCTGTTCACCGTGCATACTGATGTGCAATCAGGGGTTTCTTTAAAACTAACTTGTACTGATAATCACAGGTTTTCCTGCTGTTTCCCATCATGTGGAGTCCGTTTAATATGACGAAAATAAATAAACGAGTAGAAAGCCTGAGCTTGACATGGATATTTCACACTTTCTCGAGTTTGGGAGTAGTAATTCAACAAGTGTTCCATGTTCTTTCATGAAAAAAATGTTTTGTTCTCACCGCTAGTGGCATAAATCTAAACAATGTCTAAATAGCTGTCTTTATTAGCGTTATCAAATGCATACTCAGACTGCTGATCAAGTCATCATAGCACATGTTATTTAAAGCACCACCGCAAACGAAATAACTTCCTGAAGTGAAACACATATAAATGAGGAAAATCAATTCATTTAGTCGCAAAACTCTCAGATAAAAGCGTGTTCCTGTGTGTGGGTGTGTGAGGAGGAAATCTGTCAGCATGAGGTCTGTTGACATTCAAGAAAAAATCATCAAAGCTTCAAATTGCTAGTCCGAATCAAAGGAGCCACAGTGTGACAACCAGCCCCATTTCACCTCCCAGCCTGACGTTTTAGTTGCTTCCACAAAGCTAAACCCCATCGATTCACAAATAAATTGAATATCATTCTCTCCTCCTATTTGAATCGGAAATGTGGATTTATGGCACACACACACACACACACACACACACACACACACACACAAAACATTATGAAATGGAAAAAAGCCAAAATTGTATGATAAACTGCAACCGGCTTGGTGATAAATTGAAGCTATACCGTGTCCAGCTTTATGGTTACGCTTTGACAGGTGAGCTGGAATCAAACTGATGCAGCCGTCAAGCCCACAGTCAGTCAGTCAGTCAGACTGGTCTAGTTTTTACCGGAACCTGCAGAGATGATGCATCCTGTTACTGGTGGCTCACGCAGTAACAGACATTGAGAAAGACTTGCTGACTTCTCGCATATTGTTGCATGTGTGTAATGTGTTTAAATTGCTCAAGGGACAGAGACGTAAAAGGAGGAAAAGTGGTTGCAGGGTCAGGCACAACAATTTACCATCTTATTAAGGATATTAATTGAAAAAAAAATCAAAGACCTTTAATTTTATGTGTATTTAGGTCTAAAATAAATTTCCTGTGCTCCCTTTCCCAACATAACCTGACTGTTTTTTTGGGGGTGCCGTCATTTATGAATGACTGTGTCCCATTAGGGTATATATTTAATGATTTCACAGTGTAATAAAAACAATTATGAAAAATGAAAAATGGCATAATTATACCTGATGAGAGATGTAAATGGAGGGTAAAACATGACAGCAGCCACAGTACGCACACTCCTGGCATGAGGTGGTGTGGATTCATTAACCCCTGCATCACTTATCAAATATCACCTCAACATGGACTGTGTTACATCAAAGTAGTTTTGATACCCGGAGGTCGTAAATTCATAAACACTGCGACTTTCTGACAAATGTTCTGTCTTTGTTTACTTGTTCTTGCTCAGATTACAGTAGTTCCCTGGATCAATGGCATCTGTTGAGGTTTTGACACATTCATTTTTGGTCGGTTAATGTTCTGATTCTTAGCATTTGGACATTTTGCCAATAGTGTTCAATTAACAGCAACAGCCGTTCAATTAAGTTGTATTGACTCCAGCTACGGAGCACAGACTGAGAGTGAGACATGCAAGAGTATGACAACAAAAACCAACAAGTCCTCCAACCCGAAGGTCCCTACACTCTGATACAACCTTCGTCGCCATGGCTACAATAATAAACACGAACTTAAGCTTATGGAAAAGTCACGGTTGGGTTTGTAAGGTTTAGGCACTTGTAAACTACTAGGTTAGGTTTAGGACAAGATCTTAGTTTGGGTTAAAATAAGTACTTCGTTGAGGTTGGAGGACCTTCGTCGTCATGGTTACAATAATAAACACGTGGTAAGGGTTTTAAAACAGTCATGGAAAAAATAAACAACGTTGACTGTGTTTTGTCGAACTATCCATCCACCCCAACGTCCTCCTAGCACGGATTTTGTCGCTCTTTGCACTACATGACCTGACGTTCTCCTTTTCTCCCATAATAATTACTATAACCACTAGATGTCACTTAATAATAAAACGTAACCATAGGTTGTAATAACGTGTTTGCACAGATAACCTAAGGGGAATTTTTTTTTACAGGCGGACCGAATCACAAAAACTAACTGCAGGATTGGAGATTGAATCGAGTGAATAAAGGTGAACATGACAATGTGGGAGGCCAGCCTTGACAGGACTCATCCAATCACGCTGGTGTTAATTAGCGTGCTCTGTAAAAGCTTGTAACCTGAGCTTTTCTGTGGCTATTTAAAGCTGGCTGCGTCTCATCGGTTTCTATGGCCACTGAGGAGATATGTGCTTTTAGAGGTTTACCCTATAGGTACACACCAAGCTTAAAGGCACAGGAGGTGAGAGTCGTTATTCGGATATAAAAGACAGAGCAGAATGCGGTAGCTGGGCTTTGTTTTCATTTTTAGGTACAGTACCCATCCATCCATCCATTTACTGCTGCTTATCTGGGGTCGGGTCAAGGTGGCAGCAAGCTAAGCAAGGTGGCGCAGACGTCCCTCTCCCCAGTAACGCTTTCCAGTTCCTCCTGGGAGACCCCGAGGCATTCCCAGGGCAGATGATATATATAATCTCTCCAGCATTTTCTGGTTCCACCCCAGGGTCTCCTACCAGTTGGATGTTCCTGGTTGGTTCCTGGATGCAGGAAGCATCCTGATCAGATGCACCAACCTCCTCAACTGGCTCCTTTCAACATGGAGGAAGAGGGGCTCTACTCCTAGCTCCAGCCACCCAACAGAGGAAACTTATTTCATCCATTTGTATTTGCAATCTCTTCCTTTCAGTCACTACCTAAAGGTCATGACCATAGGTCGGGGTGGGAATGTAGATCTACTGGTAAATCGAAAGCTTTGCCTTTCGGCTCAGCTCCGTCTTCACCACAACAGTCTTGTACAGTGCCCACATTACTGCTGACACTGCATCAATTCGCCTGTCAATCTTACGCCAAAATACTTAAACTCCTTCACTTGAGGCATCAACTAGCTCCCAACCCGAAGGGAGCAACCCACCATTTTCCGGCAGAGAAACGTGGCCTCTGATTTGGAGGTGCAGACTCTCATCCCATCCGCTTCACACGCAGCTGCAAACTGTCCCTGTGAATACTGCATGCTGATGGTCTGATGAAGCCAACAGAACTATGTAGTTTGCAAAAAGGCAGCAAGGCAATTCCAAGGTCCCCAAACCAAAACAAACTCTTTCCGAGGGCTGTGCCTTGAGTTCTTATCCATTAACATCACAACTAGGATAAGTGACAAGGGACAACCCAGGTGGAGGCCGTATAGCTACGGTACCCCATACTCCCGCAGTACCCCCAACAAAACATCCCGAGGGACAAGGTCGTCAGCCCTCTCCAGGTCCACAAAACACAAGTAGACTGCATGAGCAAACTGCCCCGACCCCTCCAGTAATCTTGCAAGGGTAAAGAGTTAGTCCAATGTTCCACACCCAGGTCAGAACTGCATTGCTCCTCTTGGATCTGTGGCTTGACAATTGGTTGGAATCCCCTTTCCAGCACTCTGGCTTTCCCCAGGAGGATGATCAGTGTGATACTCCAATAATTGGAGCACACCCTCAGGTCCCCTTTTTTAAATATGGGAACCACCACTTTGGTCTGCCAGTCCACAGGCATGGTCTGTTGACTCCATGCAGCATTGCAGAGGCCTAAACAAAGACAGCTCCTGTCTCTATGGGTCAAGGCCTGGTCATCAGATGGTCACCAGCGAACTCCCCTCCTAAGTCTGGCCCCAGGATGGGGCTCCAGTTTCCCTGGTCTGGGAAAGGTGATGCATTCCCGAAATTCTCGCAAAGGATTCACTGTAGCATTAATTATTCTCAATTCAAAGCCACAATATGCAGCTTTTTCACATTAATAATATATAAGTAACATTTATTATTTTGTGTGCTTTCTTGATTGTGTGTATGTGTGGTGAAGACACACAAAGAGCTGATGTGAAAAAACAAAGAGCTATGTAGATTTACTTTAGCCTTAATTAATCTCATATCAAAGCCATAATGCGAAGCTTTTTCACACGAGTAATATATAAGTAAGGTTTATTATAAGACTTTAGATGCATGTGCACAAATTAATATACATTTCTTTGATGTTCTCCGCATCAAGAGATACATACAACTTGTCTGTGGAACAGACAACACCCAATTAAAATCAGCATTCAATGTTGTATTGCAGATGTCGTAATTTCCACCATCTGCTCCCCTGGCTTCTGCTCCTGTTGAGCCTTCATGGCTGTGGATCATCTCAGCCTCAGGCAAAATGTTGTCTTAAGATGAGTAACAAATGTTGGCGCAGGAAAGGGGGATTAACAATACTTCTGGCCTCAGGACGAAAAGGTTGCTTTGATCAATTAGAGGACAAGAATGGAAAATATAGTTGACAATGTCTTATTTTTCCTCTACTTCCTTTTTCTTTTACCTAAAGGTGATGAAAGATTTTACTATCTCCTGGCTCACAGTTACTATAATACTTCTTAATAGGGTTGTTGACCGGTTCAAATAAATGGTTTAACAACGTAGTTTATTATTGTTTTATGCCAGAAAGAATTACATCTTTAGTTGATGTCACAGTTAAATATTTGCTTTGATTAGCTAGATTGATTGTCCTTTTGTGAAAAGCAAACTGAGTATTTTTCTCTGTCACAGCCACAAGCTGAGATGTGCTAGCCACATCTTCTACCACCAACAGAGGCTGATAACAGTCTTACATTACTTGATTACTTGAATGCACTTGTGTCTTTTATTAAACTAGAAGAAAGCCATTACTATGTAAATTGTAGCCAGTACCTCCTGCCAGTTTCCAGTTCTCGATGGTTTTAATTTTAGGAATTAAAAAAAACGGTTACTTGTCATTAGTTGACATTTGCTGAAAAAAAATTTGCGTAACTTTATAGTTTGCAGTTTATTTAGCAGTATTACAATTTCACCAAAGAGAGAGAGAGAGAGAGAGACAGATTGGGGGGGTCAGGGGAAAAGAGAACATAGCTAAGGGTGGGGATTGTTAGGAAAGGTGAGGGGACGGGGAAGATTGGGGAAGCTGGTGGGTTAGCGGGGAGTTGAGGTGGACGGAATGGTGGAGGTGCCAGACGGATTGTTGTCAGCTTTGCGACTTACTTCTGAGAGACTGCGGTACATCTTGGCATAGAGCGCAGATGAGTTTGGTCTCAGCATGGCCCTCTCAGAGATGAGGTCCATGACATCCTTCAAAGTCTTATCTATCTCCATTGTCAGTTCATTCAGCTGTGCCATTAAATCCTGAGATGTTTCAGGAGTCCGCCTGTTGACAGTAGTGTTGACACAGCTGATGACGTCCTTGGGCTTGACCCGCTGGACCTCCTCAGCTTCCTCAGAGGGAGCTTTACGTTTAAACTCCCCCTTTTTGGCCCCCTTCGTCATCCTCCGGTTGTTGTCATGCTCGGTGGGCAAGGGTTTAGCAGGGGGAGAGCCAGTGGGGCCGCTCTCTTTTTCCTCTGGTTGTAGCTGGCCGCTTCTTTTCTCACTTTTGTCCATATTCAGCTCTGACTTTTCGGCCACAGTGAGCTCAGGCCAGGCGGCAGAGCCTGAGGCTACATTCCTGGTCTGAGGAACTCTGCAGCCAGTTTCTCCTGAGGATGTTGTAGGACCAGCTGTCTGCACGGTTGAGGACTGACTCTCAGTGCTCTCATTATTCTCGCTGGTGAGAGCCGTCTCAGGCAACCAGTTTCTCTGTCGTAGGTCAACTGTATTCTTCAGCATGAAGGAAACCGTGGACGAATTCTTCCCGTCCTTTTGAATTTCATCCATTCTGGCAAAGTACAAGTCCATGACCCGCTTTGCTGTGACCACCTCCAGATCCTTGCCGACGATCCCGAGGAGCTCGCACAGGCACTCCAGAGACTCCTCATCCCTGTTCTGTAAGAGTGTCGTGATACAGCCGTGCATGACAGCCGCGCTCAGAATGTTGGATCTGAAGAGCTCCCCGATAAACTTGATGGTGTTGACTGAGCGACGGGAAGCTTTGGCATTATCCAGAACTTTCTTGAGTCGCTCGAGCTCTTCTTCCTGTTGACATATTACAAGGAAACGTAAATGTTAAACTGTGCTTTTTGTGGAGGTACACAAATTATTATTGGGAATATTTTTATTTTCACAAAGAAAAACTTTCATTCTTTTCTCTTGATGTTACATTTTTTTTTCATGTGAATTCCCCCCATTTAGAAAAACTTTGATGCTTATGATAAATCAAAAAAAAGAACATATTTCTTACATCCTTGGCAGTCTCCAGCAATCTCTGCCTCCTCTGAAAAATGTCATTTCTGCCATGGTTTTCTTCAAATTCAGCCTGGCAGCGTCTGATAAGAAAAAGTTTGGAAGCTGACAGCGGCTGTTGGGTCAGCTGTGGTAGGGACTTGGACCTGAAGAGGAGAAAACCATAAGGAAGCTTTGTTAAAAATAAGTTCAACTCCCATTCTATGAAAAACAGTGATATTTATATGGAAAGAAATACTTTTTAGAACAAACACAAAATTGGAGACTCAAAATGAACTCATAATTGGAGCATCTTGAGGTCAGAAAGTACAAAAAAGTGGCAAAAGTTTGGGGACAAAGCAAGTGATAAGAAAATTTATCAAATTAGTACCCAGACATACATGCATGACTTACGTTTGAGAGACAGCAGCACATCTTGGCATAGAGCGCAGATGAGTTTGGCCTCAGCATGGCCCTCTCAAAGATGAGGTCCATGACCTCCTTCAAAGTCATCTCTGTCTCCATCGTCAGTTCCTTCAGCTGTGCCATCAAATCCTGAAAGTTTTCAGGAGTCAGCCTGTTGACAATAGTTTTGACACAGCTGATGACGTCCTTGGGCTTGACCTGCTGGGCCTCCTCAGCTTCCTCAGAGGGAGCTTTACGGTTAAGCTCCCCCTTTTTGGCCCCCTTCCTCATCCTCCGGTTGTTGGCGGGACGTCTGGGTGCTCCTTCCAGTTTGGAGGAGGCTGAACAGTCTTGTAAGACAGCAGCCTCACTCTGTTTGTGGTCTGTCTTCATGGGGGAAAATCCAAAAGAAACATTAACTGGTTCCTCTTTGGAGAAGGCAGAATTCACAAAGACGACAGGCTCAGTTAGAGTGTGTCCTCTCGTTTTGATCCTCAGGTCAGACGAACTATCGTTGTTTTTCTTTGTTGAGGAGGCCGAAGGCTCCACAAAAACAACTGGCTCCTTTTCACTGAGCCTCCTGAAGATCTTCCTCTTCTCTCCTGCTGTCAGAGGAACTGGCATGAAGCTTAACTTCATGTTTTTCTTCACTTGTCTTCCCGTCATGTTCTTCGTATTTGTTCCGTGTGTCTGATAAATGGTGTCCACGTTATCGTTCGGTAAACCGAGTCAAGACTGAACCTGAACCTTATCCAGATTCTCTTGAGAATCTCCAGGTGATGACACAGTGCATGCAGAGCTTTGTGATGTCACTGACTGGGTTCCGGAACGGAGTGTGGTCCTTTGAACTCTTAAAAATAAACAACCATGTCAACATGTTTGACATATTTGTTTACTGATAAAGCTAAAAAGTTTTTAAAAAAAGGATACAAAAAATAATTTGATAGACGATATAGGAAACACAGTAAAGCAGGGTGATTTACTGTAGTTTAGGGACTTAGCTGCCAGTGTACAGTCTCCTTCAGCTGCCGGGCGTGGCAACAGCTGGAAGTACGTGAATGAATGAAACAAAAATGAATGAAAACAGCATGACTTTTTAAAGATCCTCAAATGTGACTCACAACCACTCACAAATAATGGCACCAATGTAGCCACAGCCATTTTCACTCCACCAAATTTAAATGAGTTTTCTCATTTTTTAAATTTTATATGACAGGTTACAGTTACTTTTCGATTTGAACTTTTTTTCTTGTTGGCGTATTTCTTGTGATATTGATTATCCAACCATTAAAACATGATCATTCCGTAAGTAAATCACATTGATCAAAGTCATTCCTCTGGGTATTTCTCATCTACAGTCATAAGCTGTTTCTGCTGTGATGATAAAGCTTAAGAAGTTACCCAGTAACTGTAACAAGATGAATCTGATCTTACCATGATACAATCTCTATTTGTGTCATTTTCAAAATAAAGGGAGCGTTTAGCGCTAATTCTGAGAAAAAAGAAAGGATATATAAAATGATCTGTTTGTCCGTATTTGAAGATGTGACCGGGAACAGTTGGAAGACGAACTTTTTGCACTGGGTGTGATTTATGGCTAACCCTGAGTGTAGTGATGAATGTCTTTTTATACTTCAAGTCATGAGTGGTCCATACAGCTCCAGCTGGTGCTGCAGACACTTTGGACAGTTCCTGTTCACACCTCTTCAGACCTGAATGCATCACGGGCACCACCAGCAGGAACCAGGGAGGGTTTTGTCACTTGGACGGCCATGGCTTCCACATGTTTCTAGTGCAGTCCGTCAGGTTAAATGTCACATCACACCTGATTGTTCTGGTTTTATTTAGTTGTTTCTGAGACTGATGTTAAATGGTTTATATGGATAGTTAAGTCTTTGTGCATCATCAGGGTTCGTCTCTGGACATTTTGGTGCATTAGGTGACAAATATGATACTTCTATAATGTTTTATTATTTCAAATTTAACTTTATTCATATTCCGTTCTGTGGTGTGCCATTGTCATAATCTGTCACTACCTTTACATGCTCACAAGTCCCTGTTATGTATTATACTGGTTTTAACCATATTTGGGACATGATATAGACCATAACCTGATTATTTTTATCTCTGTATGATTCTAACATTATCAGGTTACTGTTCATCTGTTTCTTTGAAGCATCTACATCAGAGACAGCCAGTCAGTCAGTCAGTCAGTGCCAATCTTACTGTGGGGCAGGTGTTATTAATATGAGACTTTCACTTATGGCTGTCCTGACCCACTTTTATGATACAGTATTTATTTTAATTCTATTTTTTCTTAGTTATACAACTTTTACTGCACAATTTAGGCCAAAACCAGGAGAAAGGATGTCAGTGTGAATATTTTGTAGCAGGAAGGTCTGGGCAGGATTTAGACAGACACTCATTAACCTCAGCAGGACTGTAGATGCAAAACAATCGCTTTATTCAGATTGGCTGTTTTATATCTGAATCTAGCCTACATCTTTAGCATTATAGGCTTTCATTTGTTGAACCTACTGACTCACAGACTATATGACTCCATGACTATATGTTGCACAGCTGTGACGCTATCACGGTGACAAAATCTGTCCACAGACACAAACCTGCCAAAGCACTCAAAACCGCCTCTGTGGTAGTTCCCGCTACAGTGGGTGTCTCCAGGACCACATTTGTCCATGAGGGCGGACACACACACACACACACACACACACACACACACACACACACACACACACACACACAAGGTGAAAACAATACCACCCCCGCTGGTAAAAATGAGTCAGATCAACAGTCTACAAGTAAGGAAGCAATCAGCCACTCAGCCGTAATGTTATACTTTCATATTTGGGTGGAAATATGCTTTATGCAGACGCTAAAACCAAAAAACAAAACAAACATAAAAATCCTTTAAATATTATACTTCCAAAAAGGACAGATGTTGCCATTTTGGGTGTTTTAAAAGATATTTTTATTTCCCTATGAAAAAATATATAACATTTAGCTCACCCATGGAAAATTCAAAAATCAAAATATGTGAAAAGCACTTCCTTAGGGTATGGATCCTATTGTCTCAAACGCCCCCTTCATAAAACCCTCCCAACATCCAACCAAGAATGACCAAAGATATTCTTCATCAAAGAGATCAAAAAGAAATGATATTGGCGTTCCATTTAGTTGATTTTCTTGCTGTCAGGCCAATAAAATGATGATTGAGCAGGAGAGCAAAGGAAGGGTAGCAAGGGGAAAGGAGCAAAAGGAGACGAGAGTGAACTTAATATCCTTCAATCAAAGGTTTTTTTTTGGATTAATTCTCATTGTAGAAGGTGGGTGAACTTGACCAAAGGAGATGAAAGGGAGTTGTGTTTACGTCTGGTCTTTCTTTCTGTCCTTCTCAGGTTCTTTCTTTCTTTCGCTCTGCCAGGGGACTCATTTGGCCGCGAGCGAGCGGCTGAGTTGGGAAAAGCATCAGCATCCATTTATCCACACCATTAGCCACATCTACCACCACCAGCACACGCACGCAGAGTTCAATCTCCGACCTCCGGTGCACAAGATGACACGTTGACCTCTGACAAGTGCTGGCATGTGATTGCAGAGGATCAGCTGAGGAAATAGAGTCACACTCTATTGCCGTTTGGGGAAATGCTCTGAAACTTTTAGGGAAGAAAAAAAGTTATGGATATTTCAGTTTAACCTTGAAACAGTTCAATAAAACTAAGATATGTAGAATAGTATTTTACTTATTTATTTTACAGAGAGCCATCAGAACTAGTTATTAAAATGCATCAAAACTGCAGTTCTAAGTTTTTACCATTTTAATTTCCCTTCAAAATCTCTTATTAAATTCAGCGTGGATCAAATATGAATGTGTTGCACTTTTTTTAATGCAGGACATCCACTGTTATTTGAAAATGATGTTAATATTTAAAGGTTTTGGATGGATTCAATTTTTGGTTTGGCCTGAAAAATCTAATTGCAAAATGCATTTTTAGGATTTTGAAGGGCATAATTAGTATAATCACAAAAATAATACAGCAGAACTTAATCCCATTAATATTTTCATTATCAATCAAGCTGCAGATCATTTTTCTCAATTCATTGATTATTCTTGGTCAGAAATTGGTGAAAAATACCTTTCACAATTTCCTAAAGCCAAAGGTGAGGTCTTCCGAATGCTTCTTTTGTCCGATCAAGCGCATAAAACCCAAAAACATTTAAATCTCTGTGATATAAAAAGAGAGGAGAATACTCACATTTCAGAAGCTGGAACCAGAGAAATGCTCTGGATTGTCCCCAGAAAAAAAAAAGTTAAACTACAAAGACAAAGTGAATTTTCCTCAACCCTTACTGCAGTTAAACCAAAGCCATTTCTGAATTAATATGGGTCAAGGTTCAAAAAGAACATAGAAAGTTGTTTCCAAAATCACCATAACCAGTGAAAAAAAAAAGAAAACCTCTTTTACTCATTAACAATAGAAACATAGAGCTCTTTACAACCT
>NW_024401686.1:0-16724 GCF_016859285.1 Xiphias gladius
AAAACGTCATTTAGGATGTAAAATCAGATGTTTTACTTTCTAGAGAAAAATGTACGAGTGAAAAGCAAAATATTGTTTGTGACATTATGAAATACATCGAAAATTGAACTTACTGCCAACATCCAGTCTGGTTCCTCCACCGAACGTGTACCACAGTGATACAAACTGTCTGAGTGGTCGTACAAAAACCTCTCACTGTAGAGAGACATGGCTCTTTGACTCTGACAACAACAAACTCATCAAAATCAGTCTCAGTCTGTAAAACACAACTGGTTGATATGAGACTGAACTTTAACAGACTGCCAGAAAATACCAAAATTAATTGTTTTGTTTCATATTCATGATATTTTTAAATGTGTCTTGAACTAAAACTGAGTGCTGTAGATGTAAAATCAACCAAAACAGACATTTCTGAAGAAAATCTGTTCAGAGGAAACAAATCCACCTAAAAGGAGTAGTGATACAGTCCTAATCAATACTCTGATAAACTGATTGATCCATTGGAAAAAAGCATCATCAGAGTGATCCAGGTCCCGGTTGGAGTCAGTCAGAGCATTTCCATAGAGAGCCACTTTGCATCAGCAGCACCACAGAAATCCTGCTCATCAAGAACATGACCTTTACTTTCGTCCTCACCTGGACTCTGCTCTGCTGGTCTCAGGGTGAGGAAAATCCTTTTTCTGTCATGTGAAAATCATTTGGAGTGTATCTGAATTTCACCCCACCATCTCATATCCAGTGTCTCTTCTCTCTCCTCGGGGTCTGTTGGACAAAACGTCCTGACTCAGCCCGCAGCCAAATCAGTGCAGCTTGGTCAACCTGTCTCTATAGAATGTAAGGCCAGTCCAAAAGTAGCTCAGTACTCTGGACCACAATACTACCTGGCCTGGTACCATCAGAAACACACAACACACAGGTGGTTCATGATGTTCATAGTGTCTCCACCAGTTTCCCCCCTGAACTTCAAACAGTTCAGCTCCCACCTCAACAACCTGAAAGTTTCCTAAATGAAGAGAACAGTTCCAGTGAAGAACTCAATCAGACCAATAAAATCATAGCAACATCTAGCAGAGTCGGTACCACTGATGTCAACCCACAAACCAAATTCACAGTATATGAAACATCAACGTCCCCAGACTGTGTTTAAATCTCAGGACAGTGAAGCTCCATATCTGCAATGTAACAAATGTTTTCTGTGTCAGAAACACTGACACTGTCATAAACATAATGTAATCTGAAACAGGAGACTAACACTAAATGTCCCTGAAAATAAATGTGTTGGCAGAGGATCAGATTTAGCTTCGGACACAAACAGCGTAGCAAGATTTTCAGCAAGAGCCGCGATATCTAAGTCTGAGAGGTTAAGTTGCTCCAGCAATGACCGATTTCCTCTTACTTCCTTTCAGGTTCTGTCATTTTTTATGACTAGAATTTATTATGAACAGAAAAATTAACCATCTTTTTTCAACCAGAGTGGAGTCTCAAAATACAATGTTAAAATGTACAGTTATCTATCGCCTGCAGACATGTAAAGAATCAGTTTCATCTGCCATAATATTAATCAACAGCATCATTCATAGTCTGAACAATGGAGGACCCAGGATGGAGCCTTGTGGAACACCAAAACTTAAACGGATAGTAGGTGGTTCATAATGAACAAATGAGCAAAAAACATCTCTGCTTGACAGATAAGGACTGAACCAGTTTAACACTGTGACTCAAGCTGGAAAAGGTCTACGGTACATCTATTAGTATATTGAAGCTGGCAGGGTCAGAGGCTGCACTGTATGTTTTTTTTCACTGCGTTTACACATTTTTCTACATATAGAGACCATCTCACAAAACAATCAAAGCACCAATACCACAATGACCCTTCGGTGCTGCAACATTGTCCTACCCAGCCAAATTACCAATGCCAGTTAGCAACAGCTGTGTTCAGCCAGTGGCTTTCTCAGTAAAGGGTTTTGATATTCTCATAACTATACTAATAAGCTGCAGGTGTAAGCCTCCAATAGGCTGAGTATAGACGGTTTGGGATATTCAAGACTGAAGTTTCAAAAGACAAATGTTTATTCTGAATGTAAATCAAGTTCCAAACATAAACATTTTGACAGTTGTGTTTTATATTGTCAGAAGATTTTGAAAAGTGTGTTCAATGTATTGATACCAGTACGTTTCTAACAAATATTTCCACTTTACTAACAAGTATTTTGGTTGGGAATAGCCATGTTTGGTGCAACTGAGAAAAACTGAGAAAAAGTGTAAAGGATAATTTCTCGTTCTCCAGGTTCAATCTCACATGATTAACCGCTTCCAAGGGTTGTCTCAGTGCTGTAACGTGAAGGAGCTGGAGTTAACTTCATGTAATATGCAGTCAGTTACTTAAGAACTACTTCTTCAATCTTAAATACCTCAGTGTGGATGATTTTAAGTGTAATGTGAGGCAGGTTTCTTACCCTACTGATGTTGTGTGCATTGTTTTCATTCTAGCAAGGCTGGTTTTATGCTGCAGTCTTGACCAGAATTCTGACTGTTTTCTCTGAATGAGGCCTTTATTTGACAGATACAGAGAATTATTTTAAAAGAAAGGATTTAATTTCAATGACTACACACCAGCCTGAGTTTCCGTTAACCTGAAGATCACCACGTGTTATGTCATGCTGCAGTGTCTACTCTGCAAACCTGTTTAAATGTCTTTTGAGGAAGAAATGACGAGGTGTCATCAGAGGTCTAAAGTCACCTGTCAGAGACAATCATTCAGATCATTTAATGAAGAAATGACTGTTGAGTATTTCGCGGATGAAAACCAGAAGATACCAAACTAACTGAGACAAAGTCAAAACTTTTGAGGCAGTGGTAAAGAGCAGTGAGCTGATCCCAGTTTAGGTCTCCCAAAACCACAAAACCAGTATCCCTAAACACAGCTGATACACATGGAAGACCAAACACACAACATTCCTCGGAGGCAGAGGGCGTAATGAAAAATCTGACTCAGAGTTTCTCTTATTCACCATGAGGATGATTTCAATCATCACTTGTCCCAGCAGTGAGGAGGACACAGCACGACATGTTGAGGACAGCTACAGTTCACTGACTCTGTGCTTTTGCATATGTGTCCTGCCTCTCTGCTCCCAGATTTTAAGAGGCCAGTGTTGATCAGTGGCTGTCCAGGTCTTTCACAGCCACCGACACACTGGCAGCACAATGATGATGTCTCTGACTCTACTGCTGGCCACCCTGGGGCTCCTTGTTCAGGGTGAGACTCTCCTCTGAAAACTTTGCTTCAGGATGCAGCCAGGTTCACCACAATGATGTTCTGCTATGATGGAGAAACACTGAAACAAGCAGCATTGACCTCCTTCCATCTGTTCCTTCATGTTAAAGAAATGATCCTTGTTTCTTCTAAGCTGGATTTGTCTCAATAACCCTTCTCCTCTTTTTCATATTTTCAGATTCATCAGGAGAAATCATCCTGACTCAGTCTCCTGGATCTCAGTCTGTTGTTCCAGGACAAACTGTCTCTATCAAATGTAAAACCAGTTCAGATGTTAGCAGCTACCTCAACTGGTACCTTCAGAAACCTGGAGAAGCTCCTAAACTCCTGATTTATCTGGCTACAACCCTTCAGTCTGGAGTTTCAGATCGTTTTAGTGGAAGTGGATCTGGGTCTGACTACACTCTGACCATCAGTAGAGTTCAGGCTGAAGATTCAGGAGTTTACTACTGTCAGCAGGGTGACAGCTTCCCGCTCACACAGTGATACAACGTCGTACAAAAACCTCCCACAGCTGCAGAGGAACTGATCTGAATCAACAGCTGCAATGAAACTAAAACAGCAAAAGTTTTACTTAGGAAAATGTAGCAAATAATGATCAACATTGAATATTTTACCACTAAATGTTCAGTATTTGACCAGAAAGTTGTACTTTTAATACTTCCATTAAAATAGGCTTGGAACCATTCTGCTGAAAATCAAAACTAACCTCAGTTAAAGTATGACAATGGAAACTAAAACAGTAAATATTATTTACTTAATGATTTTATCTCCTACACTTTTTTCTTTAATCGCAAACATATTCATTAGTGAAATAAATTACAAAATTTTACAGGAATGAGATCCAATTTCCTTCATGTAAAATTGCTCATTATTGCACTGTAACATATTTTATTCATGCTGTGTGCTCTGTATTCAGAAGGACAAACGTATTTTATGATTGAAATCAAAAAAGATTTATGGATTAATTAATTCACTAACAATTTCATTCTTTCCTGTTTTCACCTCGTTGAGTTTTCTTTGTGGTTGAACTCTTCAGTGGAAGCAGCATGCAAATATTTCCAAGGTTAGAATTACACTTCACACTCATTTCATACCTGTTTACGCTGATGATATATTGCTCTTGGTTTCAGATTTAGGAAATATTTTTGGGACTTTTTTGTTTAAAGGATTTTGAGAATTCTTTGGATACACAGAATAAATGCGTCAGAGTTCTACCATTAACACCCTGCAGTAATAAGAAATGACTGGATTATACTTCATTGAAATGTTACCAGGTGTCTACCATCACTGGTTCTGAGTTCCGACTGAGTTCATACTCTACACTCTCTTAATATACAGCATATATGGACCGTGACACTTTCCCAATAATAAAGATGAAAACAACTGATGTGATGAAAAGACTTTTATTATCTAGAAAAACAGAAACATTATTGAAACGCTCGACAAGCTCAGAATACTGCTACTGAAACAAGTCAAATAAAAGAGAGAGAGACCGTGTTACAGAGAGCAGGGGGGGAGCAGTAGCAGAGTAAAACCAGTAGCAGAGTCCCAGGGAGTCGGGTCAGGACTGGGAACACTGGTCTCTCCTCAGCGTCTCTGAGACCAGAGTCTGGGAGCCCTGGGTGGCCTCACAGGTCACAGAGCCCACCTTGCTCCACTGGTCTGCAGTGAGCGCCAGGTGCTGCTCCAGCTGTAGCGGCCGCCCTGCCCAGCACCCCGGGCTGCTGCTCTCCCAGCTGCTGCTGCTGCTTCTGCCTCTGCCGTCCACCTTCCAGGCCAGATTCCAGTCTGAGGGGAAGCCCTTGGCCAGGCACATGAGCGTGGCTCTCCCGCTGCAGCTCCTCGCTGGAGGGGGCAGCACGCTCAGGGTGGGACGGCATCACCTAGGAGACACCAATCAGCTTAGAGGACAGGGACCACACAGCTGTCAATCAAACACCAGCCACTTTGACACCTTCACTGTGTGAGAGTGGGGTTTTCCCTTAAGGAGTTTCTGTCAGATGTTTTTTCTGCTCCATCAGTCACTCACTCACACATTGTCTCACTTCCCTTGAAGAAGCCTCTCATGCATATCAGCACAGAGAGAGTCC
This sequence comes from Xiphias gladius, assembly GCF_016859285.1. Classification (NCBI taxonomy): domain Eukaryota; kingdom Metazoa; phylum Chordata; class Actinopteri; order Istiophoriformes; family Xiphiidae; genus Xiphias; species Xiphias gladius. The sequence continues at coordinate 5,368 of NW_024401686.1, forward strand.
TCATATGAGCTGAAAAATAACTGACGGCCATATTTAAAATTCAGACAAATCTAAAAGAAAAACAAAACGACAAAAGCCTCAGAAAAGTCTCAAGATTGTTTCAAACCTGGGTAAAAAGAAGCAAACATCAGAGATTTGACAGACGATTAAAAACTGAGCTTCAGTCAGACTGTTCAGGATAATTTGAACTGACCTTTAAAACAGCTGAAGAAAAGTGGAGATTTAAAGACTAAATTTTCTACAGTAGGATTGTTGTTCTCTAATCTTTCCTGCCGTTCAAATTGTTAACATTTCACAAATGAACGGAGACATGTAAAGAAAGTTGAGTGAAGCTGCTCTGAGTTCAGCTTCACGGTTAAACAGGAAAAATGAACAATGAAACAGAGATTTTAAGGTAATTTACATCAAGCCAATGGAAATTTATGTCTCCTACAAATGTTCAGACACAGCAATTATAACCTGAACTGATGATACAATATTTAATATTTGATCAGAAACTTACTGCCAACATCCAGTCTGGTTCCTCCACCAAAAGTCCACCACAGTGATACAAACTGACTGAGTGGTCGCACAAAAACCTCTCACTGTAGAGAGACACGACTCTTTGACTTTGTCTGACAAAACTAAACCTGCAAGTCCTCAAGTTTCCCTCATCTAAATATTTGATTACATGATTTCTTTTATGGACCCATCACGTTTGTTGATTGGATTCAACTTTTACGTTTTAAATACAAAACTGTATTTTTGGATGTTGTCAGAAATCTTCAGGCAAAAACGTCATTTAGGATGTAAAATCAGATGTTTTACTTTCTAGAGAAAAATGTACGAGTGAAAAGCAAAATATTGTTTGTGACATTATGAAATACATCGAAAATTGAACTTACTGCCAACATCCAGTCTGGTTCCTCCACCGAACGTGTACCACAGTGATACAAACTGACTGAGTGGTCGTACAAAAACCTCTCACTGTAGAGAGACACGACTCTTTGACTTTGTCTGACAAAACTAAACCTGCAAGTCCTCAAGTTTCCCTCATCTAAATATTTGATTACATGATTTCTTTTATGGACCAATCACGGCTGTTGATTGGATTTAACTTTTACGTTTTAAACACAAAACTGTATTTTTGGATGTTGGCAGAAAACTTCAGGCAAAAACGTCATTTAGGATGTAAAATCAGATGTTTTACTTTCTAGAGAAAAATGTACGAGTGAAAAGCAAAATACTGTTTGTCACATTATAAAATACATCGAAAATTGAACTTACTGCCAACATCCAGTCTGGTTCCTCCACCGAACGTGTACCACAGTGATACAAACTGACTGAGTGGTCGTACAAAACCTCTCTCACTATGGAGAGACACGGCTCTTTGACTCTGACAACAACAAACTCATCAAAATCAGTCTCAGTCTGTAAAACACAACTGGTTGATATGAGACTGAACTTTAACAGACTGCCAAGAAATACCAAAATTAATTGTTTTGTTTCATATTCATGATATTTTTAAATGTGTCTTGAATTAAAACCGAGTGCTGTAGATGTAAAATCAACCAAAACAGACATTTCTGAAGAAAATCTGTTCAGAGGCAACAAATCCACCTAAAAGGAGTAGTGATACAGTCCTAATCAATACTCTGATAAATTGATTGATCCATTGAAAACAGCATCATCAGAGTGATCCAGGTCCCTGTTGGAGTCAGTCAGAGCATTTCCATAGAGAGCCACTTTGCATTAGCAGCACCACAGAAATCCTGCTCATCAAGAACATGAGTTTGACTTTCGTCCTCACCTGGACTCTGCTCTGCTGGTCTCAGGGTGAGGAAAATCCTTTTTCTGTCATGTGAAAATCATTAGGAGTGTATCTGAATTTCACCCCACCATCTCATATCCAGTGTCTCTTCTCTCTCTCCCTCGGGGTCTGTTGGACAAAACGTCCTGACTCAGCCCGCAGCCAAATCAGTGCAGCTTGGTCAACCTGTCTCTATTGAATGTAAGGCCAGTCCAAAAGTAGCTCAGTACTCTGGACCACAATACTACCTGGCCTGGTACCATCAGAAACACACAACACACAGGTGGTTCATGATGTTCATAGTGTCTCCACCAGTTTCCCTCCTGAACTTCAAACACTTCACCTCCCACCTCAACAACCTGAAAGTTTCCTAAATAAAGAGAACGGTTCCAGTGAAGAACTCAATCAGACCAATAAAATCATAGCAACATCTAGCAGAGTCGGCTCCACTGATGTCAACCCACAAACCAAATTCTCAGTATATGAAACATCAATGTCCCCAGATTGTGTTGAAATCTCAGGACACTGAAGCTCCATATATGCAATGTAACAAATGTTTTCCGTTGCAGAAACACTGACACTGTCATAAACATAATGTAATCTGAAACAGGAGACTAACACTAAATGTCCCTGAAAATAAATGTGTTGGCAGAGGATCAGATTTAGCCGACACAAACAGCGTATCAAGATTTTCAGCAAGAGCCGCAATATTAAGTCTGAGAGGTTAAGTTGCTCCAGCAATGACCGATTTCTTCTTACTTTCTTTCAGGTTCTGTCATTTTTTATGACTAGAATTTATTATGAACAGAAAAATTAACCATCTTTTTTCAACCAGAGTGGAGTCTCAAAATACAATGTTAAAATGTACAGTTATCTATCGTCTGCAGACATGTAAAGAATCAGTTTCATCTGCCGTAATAACAATCAACAGCATCATTCAAAGTCTGAACAATGCAGGACCCAGGATGGAGCCTTGTGGAACACCAAAACTTAAACGGATAGTAGGTGGTTCATAATGAACAAATGAGCCAAAATCATCTCTGCCTGACAGATAAGGACTGAACCAGTTTAACACTGTGACTCAAGCTGGAACAGGTCTACGGAACATCTATTAGCATATTGAAGCTGGCAGGGTCAGAGGCTGCACTGTATGTTTTTTTTCACTGCGTTCACACATTTTTCTACATATAGAGACCATGTCACAGAACAATCAAAGCACCAACACCACAATGACCCTTCAGTGCTGCAACATTGTCCTACCCAGCCAAAATACCAGTGTCAGTTAGCAACAGCTGTGTTCAGCCAGTGACTTTCTCAGTAAAGGGTTCTGATATTCTCATAACTATACTAATAAGCTGCAGGTGTAAGCCTCCAATAGGCTGAGTATAGACGGTTTGGGATATTCATGACTGAAGTTTCAAAAGACAAATGTTTTTTATTCTGAATGTAAATCAAGTTCCAACATAAACATTTTGACAGTTGTGTTTTATATTGTCAGAAGATTTTGAAAAGTGTGTTCAATGTATTGGTACCAGTACTTTTCTAACAAATATTTCCACTTTACTAACAAGTATTTTGGTTGGGAATAGCCATGTTTGGTGCAACTGAGAAAAACCGAGAAAAAGTGTAAAGGATAATTTCTCATTCTCCAGGTTCAATCTCACGTCTTTAAGCGCTTTTCCAAGGGTTGTCTCAGTGCTGTGGTACGTGAAGGAGCTGGAGTTAACTTCATGTAATATGCAGTCAGTTACTTAAAAGCTACTTCAATCTTAAATACCTCAGTGTGGATGATTTTAAGTGTAATGTGAGGCAGGTTTCTTACCCTACTGATGTTGTCTGCATTGTTTTCATTCTAGCAAGGCTGGTTTTATGCTGCAGTCTTGACCAGAATTCTGACTGTTTCATCTGAAAGAGGCCTTTATTTGACAAATAGAGAGAATTATTTTAAACAGAAGGATTTAATTTCAATGACTACACACCAGCCTGAGTTTCCGTTAACCTGAAGATCACCACGTGTTATGTCATGCTGCAGTGTCTACTCTGCAAACCTGTTTAAATGTCTTTTGAGGAAGAAATGACGAGGTGTCATCAGAGGTCTAAAGTCACATGTCAGAGACAATCATTCAGATCATTTAATGAAGAAATGACTGTTGAGTATTTCGCGGATGAAAACCAGAAGATACCAAACTAACTGAGACAAAGTCAAAACTTTTGAGGCAGTGGTAAAGAGCAGTGAGCTGATTCCAGTTTAGGTCTCCCAAAACCACAAAAACCAGTATCCCTAAACACAGCTGATACACATGGAAGACCAAACACACAACATTCCTCGGAGGCAGAGGGGGCGTAATGAAAAAATCTGACTCAGAGTTTCTCTTATTCACCATGAGGATGATTTCAATCATCACTTGTCCCAGCAGTGAGGAGGACACAGCACGACATGTTGAGGACAGCTACAGTTCACTGACTCTGTGCTTTTGCATATGTGTCCTGCCTCTCTGCTCCCAGACCTTAAGAGGCCAGTGTTGATCAGTGGCTGTCCAGGTCTTTCACAGCCACTGACACACTGGCAGCACAATGATGATGTCTCTGACTCTACTGCTGGCCACCCTGGGGCTCCTTGTTCAGGGTGAGACTCTCCTCTGAAAACTTTGCTTCAGGATGCAGCCAGGTTCACCACAATGATGTTCTGCTATGATGGAGAAACACTGAAACAAGCAGCATTGACGTCCTTCCATCTGTTCCTTCATGTTAAAGAAATGATCCTCGTTTCTTCCAAGCTGGATTTGTCTCAATAACCCTTCTCCTCTTTTTCATATTTTCAGATTCATCAGGAGAAATCATCCTGACTCAGTCTCCTGGATCTCAGTCTGTTGTTCCAGGACAAACTGTCTCTATCAAATGTAAAACCAGTTCAGGCGTTAGCAGCTACCTCCACTGGTACCTTCAGAAACCTGGAGACGCTCCTAAACTCCTGATTTATCTTGCTAGAAACCTTCAGTCTGGAGTTTCAGATCGTTTTAGTGGAAGTGGATCTGGGTCTGACTTCACTCTGACCATCAGTAGAGTCCAGGCTGAAGATTCAGGAGTTTACTACTGTCAGCAGAGTAAAAGCTTCCCGTTCACACAGTAATACAACGTCGTACAAAAACCTCCCTCAGCTGCAGAGGAAGTGATCTCAATCAACAGCTGCACTGAAACTTAAACAGCAAAAGTTTTACTAAAGAAAATGTTGCAAATAATGATCAACATTAAATATTTTACCACTAAATGTTCAGTATTTGACCAGAAAGTTGTACTTTTAATACTTCCATTGAAATTGGCTTTGAACCATTCTGATGACCATCAAAGCTAACCTCAGTTAAAGTATGACAATGGAAACTAAAAAAAGTAAATATTATTTATTGATTGATTTTATCTCCTACCCTTTTTTCTTTAATCGCAAACATATTCATTAGTGAAATAAATTACAAAATCTTACAGGAATGAGATCCAATTTCCTTCATGTAAAACTGTTCATTATTCCACTGTAACATATTTTATTCATGCTGTGTTCTCTGTATTCAGAAGGACAAACGTATTTTATGATTGAAATCAAAAAATATTTATGGATTAATTAATTCACTAACAATTTCATTCTTTCCTGTTTTCACCTCGTTGAGTTTTCTTTGTGGTTGAACTCTTCAGTGGAAGCAGCATGCAAATATTTCCAAGGTTAGAATGACACATCACACTCATTTCATACCTGTTTACGCTGATGATATATTGCTCTTGGTTTCAGATTTAGGAAATATTTTTGGGACTTTTTTGTTTAAAGGATTTTGAGAATTCTTTGGATACACAGAATAACAGCGTCAGAGTTCTACCATTAACACCCTGCAGTAATAATAAATGACTGGATTATACTTCATTGAAATGTTACCGGGTGTCTACCATCACTGGTTCTGAGTTCCGACTGAGTTCATACTCTTTACTCTCTTAATATACAGCATATATGGATATACATTATATTATGTAGTCTGACACTTTCTTTCTAAAGTCATCATGGAGAAATTACAATATTTTTATCAACTCAGTTTTCATCTGGTTGTAATTCACTCTCCGTGACACTTTCCCAATAATAAAGATGAAAACGACTGATGTGATGAAAAGACTTTTATTATCTAGAAAAACAGAAACATTATTGAAACGCTCGACAAGCTCGTAAATACTGCTACTGAAACAAGTCAAATAAAAGAGAGAGAGACAGTGTTACAGAGAGCAGGGGGGGAGCAGTAGCAGAGTAAAACCAGTAGCAGTGTTCCCAGGGAGTCGGGTCAGGACTGGGAACACTGGTCTCTCCTCAGCGTCTCTGAGACCAGAGTCTGGGAGCCCTGGGTGGCCTCACAGGTCACAGAGCCCACCTTGCTCCACTGGTCTGCAGTGAGCGTCAGGGTGCTGCTCCAGCTGTAGCGGCCGTCCTTGTCCAGCACCCCGGGCTGCTGCTCTCTCCCAGCTGCTGCTGCTGCTTCTGCCTCTGCCGTCCACCTTCCAGGCCAGATTCCAGTCTGAGGGAAGCCCTTGTTGGCCAGGCACATGAGCGTGGCCTTTCCCCGCTGCAGCTCCTCGCTGAGGGGGCAGCACGGTCAGGGTGGGACGGGCATCACCTAGGAGACACCAATCAGCTTAGAGGACAGGGACCACACAGCTGTCAATCAAACACCAGCCACTTTGACACCTTCACTGTGTGAGTGGGTTTTCTCCTTTAAGAAGTTTCTGTCAGATGTTTTTTCTGCTCCATCAGTCACTCACTCACACATTGTCTCACTTCCCTTGAAGAAGCCTCTCATGCATATCAGCACAGAGAGAGTCCTCATATGAGCTGAAAAATAACTGACGGCCAAATTAAAAATTCAGACAAATCTAAAAAGAAAACAAAACGATAAAAAAGCTCAGAAAAGTCTCAAGATTGTTTCAAACTGGGGTAAAAAGAAGCAAACAGCAGTGATTTGACAGATGATTAAAAACTGAGCTTCAGTCAGACTGTTCAGAATAATTTGAACTCACCTTTAAAACAGCTGAAGAAAAGTGGAGATTTAAAGACTAAATTTTCTACAGTAGGATTGTTGTTCTCTAACCTTTCCTGCCGTTCAAATTATTTGCTTTTCACAAATGAACGGAGACATGTAAAGAAAATTTGAGTGAAGCTGCTCTGAGTTCAGCTTCACGGTTAAACAGGAGAAATGACCAATGAAACAGAGATTTTAAGGTGATTTACATCAAGCCAATGGAAATTTATGTCTCCTACAAATGTTCAGACACAGCAATTATAACCTGAACTGATGATACAATATTTAATATTTGATCAGAAACTTACTGCCAACATCCAGTCTGGTTCCTCCACCAAAAGTCCACCACAGTGATACAAACTGACTGAGTGGTCGCACAAAAACCTCTCACTGTAGAGAGACACGACTCTTTGACTTTGTCTGACAAAACTAAACCTGCAAGTCCTCAAGTTTCCCTCATCTAAACTTCTGATTACATGATTTCTTTTATGGACCGATCATGGCTGTTGATTGGATTCAACTTTTACGTTTTAAACACAAAACTGTATTTTTGGATGTTGGCAGAAAACTTCAGGCAAAAACGTCATTTAGGATGTAAAATCAGATGTTTTACTTTCTAGAGAAAAATGTACGAGTGAAAAGCAAAATATTGTTTGTGACATTATAAAATACATCGAAAATTGAACTTACTGCCAACATCCAGTCTGGTTCCTCCACCGAACGTGTACCACAGTGATACAAACTGACTGAGTGGTCGTACAAAAACCTCTCACTATGGAGAGACACGGCTCTTTGACTCTGACAACAACAAACTCATCAAAATCAGTCTCAGTCTGTAAAACACAACTGGTTGATATGAGACTGAACTTTAACAGACTGCCAAGAAATACCAAAATTAATTGTTTTGTTTCATATTCATGATATTTTTAAATGTGTCTTGAACTAAAACTGAGTGCTGTAGATGTAAAATCAACCAAAACAGACATTTCTGAAGAAAATCGGTTCAGAGGAGACAAATCCACCTAAAAAGAGTACTGATACAGTCCTAATCAATACTCTGATAAATTGATTGATCCATTGAAAAACAGCATCATCAGAGTTATCCAGGTCCCTGTTGGAGTCAGTCAGAGCATTTCCATAGAGAGCCACTATGCATCAGCAGCACCACAGAAATCCTGCTCATCAAGAACATGAGTTTGAGTTTCGTCCTCACCTGGACTCTGCTCTGCTGGTCTCAGGGTGAGGAAAATCCTTTTTCTGTCATGTGAAAATCATTTGGAGTGTATCTGAGTTTCACCCCACCATCTCATATCCAGTGTCTCTTCTCTCTCCTCAGGGTCTGTTGGACAAAACGTCCTGACTCAGCCCGCAGCCAAATCAGTGCAGCTTGGTCAACCTGTCTCTATTGAATGTATGGCCAGTCCAAAAGTAGCTCAGTACTCTGGACCACAATACTACCTGGGCTGGTACCATCAGAAAAACACAACACATTGGTGGTTCATGATGTTCATAGTGTCTCCACCAGTTTACCCCCTGAACGTCAAACAGTTCACCTCCCACCTCAACAACCTGAAAGTTTCCTAAATGAAGAGAACAGTTCCAGTGAAGAACTCAATTAGACCATTAAAATCATAGCAACATCTAGCACAGTCGGTACCACTGATGTCAACCCACAAACCAAATTCACAGTATATGAAACATCAACGTCCCCAGACTGTGTTTAAATCTCAGGACAGTGAAGCTCCATATCTGCAATGTAACAAATGTTTTCTGTGTCAGAAACACTGACACTGTTAGAAACATAATGTAATCTGAAACAGGAGACTAACACTAAATGTCCCTGAAAATAAATGTGTTGGCAGAGGATCAAATTTAGCTTCGGACACAAACAGCGTATCAAGATTTTCAGCAAGAGCCGCGATATCTAAGTCTGAGAGGTTAAGTTGCTCCAGCAATGACCGATTTCTTCTTACTTTCTTTCAGGTTCTGTCATTTTTTATGACTAGAATTTATTATGAACAGAAAAATTAACCATCTTTTTTCAACCAGAGTGGAGTCTCAAAATACAATGTTAAAATGTACAGTTATCTATCGTCTGCAGACATGTAAAGAATCAGTTTCATCTGCCATAATATCCATTAACAGCATCATTCAAAGTCTGAACAATGCAGGACCCAGGATGGAGCCTTGTGGAACACCAAAACTTAAACTGATAGTAGGTGGTTCATAATGAACAAATGAGCAAAAAACATCTCTGCCTGACAGATAAGGACTGAACCAGTTTAACACTGTGACTCAAGCTGGAACAGGTCTACGGAACATCTATTAGCATATTGAAGCTGGCAGGGTCAGAGGCTGCACTGTATGTTTTTTTTCACTGCGTTCACACATTTTTCTACATATAGAGACCATGTCACAAAACAATCAAAGCACCAATACCACAATGACCCTTCAGTGCTGCAACATTGTCCTACCCAGCCAAAATACCAGTGTCAGTTATCAACAGCTGTGTTCAGCCAGTGACTTTCTCAGTAAAGGGTTCTGATATTCTCATAACTATACTAATAAGCTGCAGGTGTAAGCCTCCAATAGGCTGAGTATAGACGGTTTGGGATATTCAAGACTGAAGATTCAAAAGACAAATGTTGTTTATTCTGAATGTAAATCAAGTTCCAGCATAAACATTTTGAGAGTTGTGTTTTATATTGTCAGAAGATTTTGAAAAGTGTGTTCAATGTATTGGTACCAGTACTTTTCTAACAAATATTTCCACTTTACTAACAAGTATTTTGGTTGGGAATAGCCATGTTTGGTGCAACTGAGAAAAACCGAGAAAAAGTGTAAAGGATAATTTCTCATTCTCCAGGTTCAATCTCACGTCTTTAAGCGCTTTTCCAAGGGTTGTCTCAGTGCTGTGGTACGTGAAGGAGCTGGAGTTAACTTCATGTAATATGCATTCAGTTACTTAAAAGCTACTTCAATCTTAAATACCTCAGTGTGGATGATTTTAAGTGTAATGTGAGGCAGGTTTCTTACCCTACTGATGTTGTCTGCATTGTTTTCATTCTAGCAAGGCTGGTTTTATGCTGCAGTCTTGACCAGAATTCTGACTGTTTCCTCTGAAAGAGGCCTTTATTTGACAAATAGAGAGAATTATTTTAAAAGAAAGGATTTAATTTCAATGACTACACACCAGCCTGAGTTTCCGTTAAGCTGAAGATCACCACGTGTTATGTCATGCTGCAGTGTTTGCTCTGCAAACCTGTTTAAATGTCTTTTGAGGAAGAAATGACGAAGTGTCATCAGAGGTCTAAAGTCACATGTCAGAGACAATCATTCAGATCATTTAATGAAGAAATGACTGTTGAGTATTTCGCGGATGAAAACCAGAAGATACCAAACTAACTGAGACAAAGTCAACACTTTTGAGGCAGTGGTAAAGAGCAGTGAGCTGATCCCAGTTTAGGTCTCCCAAAACCACAAAAACCAGTATCCCTAAACACAGCTGATACACATGGAAGACCAAACACACAACATTCCTCGGAGGCAGAGGGGGCGTAATGAAAAAATCTGACTCAGAGTTTCTCTTATTCACCATGAGGATGATTTCAATCATCACTTGTCCCAGCAGTGAGGAGGACACAGCACGACATGTTGAGGACAGCTACAGTTCACTGACTCTGTGCTTTTGCATATGTGTCCTGCCTCTCTGCTCCCAGACCTTAAGAGGCCAGTGTTGATCAGTGGCTGTCCAGGTCTTTCACAGCCACTGACACACTGGCAGCACAATGATGATGTCTCTGACTCTACTGCTGGCCACCCTGGGGCTCCTTGTTCAGGGTGAGACTCTCCTCTGAAAACTTTGCTTCAGGATGCAGCCAGATTCACCACAATGATGTTCTGCTATGATGGAGAAACACTGAAACAAGCAGCATTGACGTCCTTCCATCTGTTCCTTCACGTTAAAGAAATGATCCTCGTTTCTTCCAAGCTGGATTTGTCTCAATAACCCTTCTCCTCTTTTTCATATTTTCAGATTCATCAGGAGAAATCATCCTGACTCAGTCTCCTGGATCTCAGTCTGTTGTTCCAGGACAAACTGTCTCTATCAAATGTAAAACCAGTTCAGGTGTTAGCAACTACCTCCACTGGTACCTTCAGAAACCTGGAGACGCTCCTAAACTCCTGATTTATTATGCTACAAACCTTCAGTCTGGAGTTTCAGATCGTTTTAGTGGAAGTGGATCTGGGTCTGACTTCACTCTGACCATCAGTAGAGTTCAGGCTGAAGATTCAGGAGTTTACTACTGTCAGCAGAGTATCAGCAGCCCGTTCACACAGTGATACAACGTCGTACAAAAACCTCCCTCAGCTGCAGAGGAAGTGATCTCAATCAACAGCTGCACTGAAACTTAAACAGCAAAAGTTTTACTAAAGAAAATGTTGCAAATAATGATCAACATTTAATATTTTACCACTAAATGTTCAGTATTTGACCGGAAAGTTGTACTTTTAATACTTCC
>NW_024401687.1:0-2000 GCF_016859285.1 Xiphias gladius
CCAGTCTTCAACTCTCAGGACTATAAACTCTCCCAGAGCACTGGAGCATGGTGCTGCTGATGCAAAGTGGCTCTCTATGGAAATGCTCTACTTAAGATTCGTTTAAGTTTAAAGGACTTTTATTTTAATTTCAGTTGTAATATTCTGGCTGAAGAGCTGCCTGTATCTTTTGGGTCAGTGTTCATGTGTTTCTTGATCTCTCTCCCACAATAAAGTTTATTAAACCAGTCCAAATTCTTATCATGAGAATTTCAAACAGTAGTTCAAAGGTTGACAATATTCATTTGAATGTTTCCATAATGAAATCCAGCTGGTCAGTGATGACTCCCACTCAGACAGAGAGAACAAACACAAACCATCACTTATGAGGTTTTGCTTTGAAAATAAAATATTTACGATACCTCAAACAGTAAAAGCCTCAAAATCCGCATCTTATGTTTAATATTTTGTGAACCCAGAACATTTTGCTTGCAAATATTAAAACGCACGGATCAGCCACGAGGTCAAAACCAGTTACCGGTTTTAACCTTGTGGCTGATCAGTGTATCAGCTGGAATAACAGAGTGCTAGTTTTAACTTTCTACCTTCAGTACTGAAACCTGTCTGTTGTCACGGTTCGGCAGTGATGCCTGCCTGTTGCCATGGATACTGAGCTCAAGTGAAAACTGAAGACCAGTTTCATACAGTCTGAGGAAGACCAACAGAAGTAGCTTCCTCTGCTGCAATCCACAGGAGGAGTTTAGTTTACCTGATATAAACTTTCTCTCTTTCCATTATCAGACCCATTCAACCCTGTTCAACTCCAAGTTGTGATCTTTTCATTATTGTAACAACGCTGCTGTTAAAGCTTGAAGACAATAAAAAATATCTTCTTCAAGTTCATTTTGTACCAACAACAGATGTTTTATTCCATATTTCTGCATTTCCAGGATTATGACTCATGTTAGAGTCCGATTCTGTCATTACTGCTGATAGTTTTCTTAATGAACTATGGGATTACATCATGTACTTCCACTTATCCACTAACTGTTGGAGTCTAATCTGACAGTGTCTGTGTTGACCAGCGGTTTCCTGAAACAGGTGGAAGTGAGGTGTGAATGGAAGGATGAAGAGAGGGCCATTTTTATGAACTCATTTCAAAATATTGTTTACATTAAATACTGAACAGAGTTTGTGGATTAGCATAACATGATATCACATGGTTCCTATCTCACATGTATACATCTCAGTCTCATTGTCAGTTTTTCCTATTTGTTTAAAACCACAAAAGAAAACCACTAATGAGTCATTGTTTAGAATAAAAAACGTTCTGATATGTTGTTATATCTTAAAGGCTCCTATCTGCAGAGAAGAAGCGTCATTATCTGTTACCTCCGTTTTTAACAGATGTACGGTTTCTTTGCTTATATTTTGGGTGTTCTAACACGTGATGGGACCATTTCGTGGAAAATCATCGAGACATTCCTCGACCCTGAGGTAAATAAGTAATCCTATTTAAAGGCTTTTATTGCACCAACCCAATATGAATAATCCTGTCAATCAAACTACAGAAGTGTGATTTGTTCTGTTTTTGTTTTATTAAAAAGGGCTTTAGTGTAGAGTGTCATTGAAATATGACTTTAAAACTTGTAACTTGATGGTTTCTGATTTAATTATTATTGCTGTGGTTTGATTTGGAATTTGTTCATTTGATGAAACACCCAGTATGATGGTTGAATTGCTTTTAAAAATTTTTCAAGACCCTGAGAAATATTCTGTGTTTCCGTCTTCTTTTTGGAAAATTGATCTCAATACAAAGACAGTCATTTGACTTTAAATGCAAAGTTTCAAAACTTGTCTAAAAACTATCAACTAATGTACTTACGTTATGAAATGTATTATTTCTATGACTGTATCATACTTTTGTTGTACTTTTTATTTCTTATACAGTGTATTATTGTTCAAATGTCTGTGGGTTTTAGTTTTGTGCAGCTGTTGAGTCAGATCACTTCCTGTCCAGC
>NW_024401688.1:0-8095 GCF_016859285.1 Xiphias gladius
CAGCAGCAGAGGAAGTCCAGATGAGGAAGGAGGTCAGCGTCATCTTCTCGATGAGGAGGATTTCTGTAGCTTCTGTTGTCATGAAGGACAGCTGTCGGTCATCAGTCTTCAACTCTCAGGACTATAAACTCTCCCAGAGCACTGGAGCATGGTGCTGCTGATGCAAAGTGGCTCTCTATGAAATGCTCTGACTGACTCCAGCAGGGACTTTTTATTTGTTACTGGCACCGTATTGCTTGTTCATTGATTGATGTGAAGGGAAAAAAGGGTTCAGATTTAAAATGCACTTTTCCTTTGTCATGAAAAAAGTAATCAGTGAATCGTGACGAAGTAGAACCGGTACTTGGCTGAGATTACAGGTGTGTGCAGTGCACTTTTACATTCTGTGCATTTTAAAATTAAGTGGGAGAAGCCAGAAAACCCGCTCTAGTTCCTGATCAGATTATGGGCTAAAGAAGCCAAAATAATGGTATTTCTCTATTTCACTGATTCTTATTTACATATAAATACAGTTTATGGTGATGTGCAGAGGTGGAGTGCTACGACTTTCACTTCCATGTACCTGCAGCTACAATGTGCAAGTTCTGTAAATCAAACCAGTGGTAGCATGAGACTTCAAAACCCCACTTCACCTCCCAACCGTCCCTCTCCCTGCTGTGTTGCGCTCCGCTCAGCCCCTCACCTGCGTCCTACGTCATGTGTGCCGTCTCAGCTGATGCAGCCCTGACTTTGGCCTTCTCTGATTGGTTGGAAGAGGCGAGGCTCGTTCAAAGACTTTAGAAGGAAGGTCTCTGCTCTGCTGCCAGGCTGTTCAACGAGTCTGGGGCACAGGGAGCCTTTGACAGCACCTCTCCACATTAAGATCTGTTTTGTATATTTCAACGAAAAATGTTGGGAAACGGTTTGAGACTGGCTTTAAATAAGTTTGTTTTTAGTTGTGCTTGTTTCGATCATTTAGATTATGAATAAATTACTTTGTCATTGAATATACCCATGTGTCTCCGTTTTGGTTGCAGTCTTAGGCGGGCTGTAACAACACTAATAAATGTAATACTCTATTCAAACACTACCGTATATCAGGCTTCAAATCTACTAGTCTTCCTGCTTCCTGTTCTCGTGTCAATATTTGAGCTACAGTTTTGCATCTTTGCCACTGTATCAACCGTTTAACTGGTCTTGGTCATTGATGTATCCTGATGAACAGAGACAGGAAAAAAAAGGAAGAAGACTTTTATTTTATGTGGACATGACATAACATTTCAAAAACTGTCTCAAATCAGTCATCTGATTTTAGACATTTCCAGTGAGATTAGAGACTGATTTGGCCACATTTGATTGTCTTCAAGTGACTGGCGAGGACTGGATGTGGGGGGCTCACACCTGGTCTGGGGGGGGGGGGTCTGTGATGGGACCTGGAACCTTGGACATGTTCACTGGAATTAACAAAGTTTAAAGACACTGTTACATGTTGACACTCTTGGTCATGGTCCATGCATTTCTGATTTTCTGATTTATTTACCAAATCATAATATAATATAGAAGAAAACAAGCACAGACAGTGATTTAAAACATGTCTTTACTTATTGGTGTAAGTAGTAGAGTATAATATTAATGTAATATTCACATGTGATCACAGGTGAGAGATGCAGACTAGAATATTGTCCTGGTGTATATATGTAGAGGATCTAGACAGGAGATGATGAGGTGACATTTCATCACAAGCCCATCATACACACTGTTGTGTGTTCACTTCTTTACCTGAGGAAGTCCATGTGTGGTTGAAATGATGTCAGTCATATCACACCAAGTAAAGACGAGGAAAAAAGACAGTGGTGTGCTAGTATTTTTTTCTCTTTTGTTTAATTAAATTACTCGATACTCAAGGTTTTTCAGTCCATACTGTAGTACTTTACCTCAAGTAGATGCTTTGATGAATACTTTTACCTGAATGCTTGTTTTGACAAAGTGACAGGACTTGTACTTGAGCACAGCCTTTGAGTAACACTCGGTCCAACTCTGGGACAAAGTAGAGCTGATGGAAATCATCATCAGTCGCAGTTGGACAGATTTCTTTGTCTCAAGTCCGTGTAGTAACAGCTGTGAGCAGTAATGTGAGTTTCTGAAGGTTTTCATGCTGAACTTTGAGGCGTCTCGTCCATGTTGACTTAAAGTTGAGACTGAAAGTTCAAGCTTGACCATCAAAACCGTTTCAACACAAGCTCCACTTACTAGCAGTTCTGGAGCTTTGGACCAAATTACATGATCTTCCTCAGCAGATGGGTTTGCCTGTTGATTTTGAACTTCCAGGTCAACGTGGACAAGAGTCCCAGAAACACTCGGAGGAGAATGGGAATTTGAACATGTGCATTTCACTGACAACGGACAACTCCATCTGCTGAGGAAGATCATGTGAAATGAACTGAAAGTTCCTAGCGGATACTGAGCGGAGAGAGACTGGAGAGATTTTGTCAACAGCTGTTTCCAAGGTCAAGACTTAACTTTCAGTCTAGAATTTATTTGTTGGGTTTTTGAGTTGCATGTCAGAGAATGTGTTGCTGCATATGTTTTGGCAGTTTATACACTTGTAGTTATATATACATGTAGATACAGTTTATCCAGTCAGTCGCTTATGTCTTTTGCCTTTTTCTGATTTCAGTTGATGCTGAGCTTTTCCTCAGATACTATTAGTTCACATATTTAAGAAAATTTTTGTGAGATCTGACAGACGTTTGGGTTTTGTTTGTGTCGTCTTTGATCATGAAGGTTTCTGATGCTGATCTGTGTCGTCATATTTTCTTCTCACAGCCTATAGTTGAGATAGCTGTGATCCAGTGTGCAGCTGAGGTCAAAGGTCATCACAAGGCCTTTTTCATTGATTTTCTCAGGTTGGCTCCTCTTGATTTATTTACAAGTCAGATAAGAACATGTGACTAAAACTGGATGTGAATGGAGAAAGCTGTGATGAAGAATTATTTGATTTCCACCAAGATCAGTGTTTTGATATTCAACTTGTTTTGATACATGTTGAAACCACTTCATGAAATTTTCTGTGTGTGTGTGTGTGTGTGTGTGTGTGTGTGTGTGTGTGTGTGTGTGTGTGTGTGTGTGTGTGTATTCTGTGTGTGTGTGTGTGTGTTTGTGTGAGACCTCAGTCAACTGTATCACTCTCTGCAGTAGCTTCCAGCTGCAGCAGCCAGTTCATTTCTCTTCAGTCTGACTGAGGAGGTTTTGTCTGGCCTTTTTCACTGTGTCAACAGATTCTTACTGTTGAGATAGTGATAACTCTGACAGTAGTAAACTGCTGCATCTTCAGCCTGGACTCCACTGATGGTCAGAGTGAAGTCAGAGTTTGATCCACTGCCTGTAAAACGACCTGGAATCCCTGATGCTCGAGTGGTAGCAGCGTAAATAAGTAGTTTAATAGTTTCTCCATCTCTCTGTTGGTACCAGGCTAAACGGTTAGAATTATAAACATCCTGACTTGTCCTACATCTGATGGCGACGGAGCCTCCCAGAGCAGAGCTCACTGCTCCAGAGCTGAGTCACTGTGACCTGGCCTCTGGACTCTGAGGACACAGAGACAGAAACATGAAACAGCGTCACGGTTTTGTCGGCTTGATTTCAGAGGGGCGGGCGTTGATAGAGGAGAGGAGTTGGATTCTCTGGACTTTACCTGTGAAGCAGCAGCAGAGAGTCCAGATGAGGGCGGAGGTCAGCGTCATCTTCTTGATGAGGAGGATTTCCGTGGCTTCTGTTGTCATGAAGGACAGCTGTCAGTCATCAGTCTTCAACTCTCAGGACTATAAACTCTCCCAGAGCACTGGAGCATGGTGCTGCTGATGCAAAGTGGCTCTCTATGGAAATGCTCTGACTGACTCCAGCAGGGACTTGGATCACTCTGATCATGCTGTTTATCAATGGATCAATCAGTAAATCAGGGGAATTGATCAAGATGTGGTAATACTTGTTTTCATGAAGTTTGGTTTTATTTTTTTATTTTCATAATGTCTTTTCTGACATTTAATTGTTTTGCTACTAAAAGCTTTATCTTTCTTTCAAAATAACATACGTCTGAAAAAAATGACATTTTTTAAATTGTGTTACTGTGTTATTGTTGGGTTTAAAACCATTTGACAAAGTTTTTAAAAAATGACTCAGTTTGGAGAGTTTGTTTGTTTCAGAGCCAGAGAGCCGTGTCTCTCTACAGTGAGAAGGATTTTTGTCTGACGGCTCAATGAGTTTGTATCACTGTGGTACACGTTTGGTGGAGAACCAGACTGGATGTTGGAAGTAAGTCAAATGTTTAACAACTGCTTTATTTCAGGAACTATTTTTATATTTATTTCGTTCATATTCAACATGCCAGGAAAAATAGTCTCCTTTCAGTGTTAATGTGTAATTTTTGAAGAAGTATTTTGCATGAAGATAAAGATCTTTGCTTTAGCAACAAGGATTTGAAAACTAACTGTAATGAATATAAAGAGATTCATTCAGAGGAAAATCGTTATTTCCACATTTAAATGTGAAGTTGAATATTGAGGGTTGGTAGGTTTAGTTCAGTCTGACAGAGCCAGAGAGCCGTGTCTCTCTACAGTGAGAGGTTTTTGTCTGACGGCTCAATGAGTTTGTATCACTGTGGTGGACTTTTGGTGGAGAACCAGACTGGATGTTGGAAGTAAGTTTCTGCACAAACACTAAATACAATAATGTAAAGATAACGTTGTAAATCCATTGTTTTAAATGTTTGCAGCAGATAAAATGTTCTTATAAGGTTTTAGTGTTTATGTTGGGATTTCTCCTCCGTCATCATGGAGTGAACTCAAACAGCTTTATTCAACTTTTCTTTACATTCCTGTCATGCGAAGTTTAAGTTGAGCTGTAGAGAAGATACAACTTCAGTTCTCTTTTAAATATGTTTCCTAGATTCATTTTTGTTTTCAAACCTCATCGATGACTAATATTAAGTTGAATTAAGATTCACTTCATTCAGATGAAATAGAACAGAATGAGGACAAAGATTGGGATTTGAAAGGTTAGAAAATCTGTAAATCCTTTATTGTGTTATACATTGTTTCCAGTGCAGTTTGAAATCCGTTTCTCGTTTGCTAGCGATGATTGAATTCCACATGAGCGCATTTGCGGTTGTCGGATTATTTTTATGTATTTTTAATGTTTCCCTGAAAACTAAAGTAATGCAAACTAAAAGATTGGTCTAATTTTTGATAAAATATTTGAAATGTTTCCTTTGTTTTGTTTCCAGTGCAGTTTGATGTATTTCAGGTCAAACTGTACGATGGTTCTCTCTGTGCTGATATGCATGAGAAGCTTCTTCAAGGAAGTGAAACAATGTGTGAGTGGTGACTGGTGGAGCAGAAAAAACATCTGTAGAAACTCCTTAAAGGAAAAATCAACTCTCACAAAGAAAAGGTGTCCCAGTGTCTGGTGTTTCATTGACAGCTGTGTGGCCCCTGTCTAATAAGCTGATTAGGCGTCTCCTAGGTGATGCCCGTCCCACCTGACCGTGCTGCCCCCCTCCAGCGTGGAGCTGAAGCAGGGAAGGCCAGCCTCATGTGCCTGGCCAACAAGGCTTCCCCTCAGACTGGAGTCTGGCCTGGAAGGTGGGCGGCAGCAGCAGCAGCAGCAGCAGCTGGGAGGAGAGCAGCAGCCAGGGGTGCTGGAGAAGGACGGCGCTACAGCTGGAGCAGCACCCTGAGCTCCCTGCAGACCAGTGGAAGAAGGTGGGCTCTGTGACCTGTGAGGCCACCCAGGGCTCCCAGACTCTGGTCTCAGAGACACTGACGAGACCAGTGTTCCCTGTTCTGACCTGACTCACTTGGACCCTGCTACTGGTTTTACTCTGCACCTGCTCTCTCTGAAACACTCTCTCCCTCTCCCTCTCTCTCTCCCTCTCCCTCTCTCTCTCTCATTATACATCTCTACATTAATGTGCTCTTGCTTGTTGTATTGATGATGGTTTTAATAGTTCTAGACAATAAATATTTCTTCAAATACTGGTTTCCGTGTGGTTTCCATTCTTATGACTGACACGTGTTACGTCCTCTTTTCTTTGCCATGTATTCCATAGCAGGAACACTGGTTAGAACAACATAAAGCCACAATATGAAGAAATGAACCTTTTAATGCACTTCTTCACACTTTAACGACTGGGAAAATCTTAGGTATTGGATTAGAAATGAAAAGCGGGACATCGTCAGCATCAAGTGATAAACCGTGACTGTGAGTGAGATTCTAACACCAGGAACATTCAAATGACAGAGTGTTTATTTGCCAAGAGGCTCAGTGAAAGAAATGACAACACAGTCTGTGTATGTAGAAAAAAAAAGAAAAGCGTGTTCATCAATGACTGGTTTCCATACATGTGATCACAATAATAACTGCTGTCGTAGGTTGCCATGTTAACTGTTTCTTCATTGACCTATTAAATCCCCAGAGACCGGGTTTATCTCACCGTCCAGTCACTAGTGTTCTCTAGCATTAGGTGATGTTGTTTTTTAGGGATCATGTTGACATCACATCTGATAGCTGTGTCAGTGCAGCCTCACAGTGTCCTGTTTAGCTGGGGTATCCTAAAGCAGGTAGGAGGTGGTGTGAAAGGACGTCTGTCCTTTCTGTCCTGCTCCCTTCTGATCACAGCTTTTGGTTTCGCATCATCAAGCTTCAAGGTAAAGGTCACTTTGCCTTTGAGTTTCTTCTGCTAAAACGTTGGAACTCTTTGACAAAGATCTGAGAAACTGTGGTAAAAGGCAGCTGAAGACCAACATCTTTAGAGGACTTTTATCCAGTTCATAAATTCTTCCACTGCGTCTGAATTTAATGTGCACTGCTTTTATTCTGTAAACCAAAGGTGTAGTCTGACCTGAAAGAAGCGCTGCGTTGAGCGTTGCTTGATCACTTACTGCCAGAATGAAGAACAAGGGTTCATTGAAAAATGCTCATGCGGATAAAGAACATTTCTTTTCTAAAGAGTCTGATGATAAGTTCATTTGTTGTCTACAGATGAGAGAAGAAGCGAAAGTTATCTAACCAATCAAGTGTGTGTGTGTGTGTGTGTGTGTGTGAGTGTGTGTAGTTTTGACAATTAAGAGTGAGGTCATAGGTCTTGAACAAGCCTCTTGTCATTAACTGTACCAAGTTGGCTCGTCTTGATTTATTTGCTGACCCAATGACAACGTGATTATAACTGGATATGAATGGATGGTGAGAAAATGTGATGGATAAAGTAATTTGATTTCAATCAAGAGCATATTTTTCTTTTAACTTGATTTTTATACATTTTCATTGGACATAAAAGCAACAGTGGTGTTCAATCCACTTGATTAAACTGTGTGTGTGTGTGTGTGTATGTGTGTGTGTGTGTGTGTGTGTGTGTATGCTGTGTGTGTGTGTGTGTGTGTGTGTGTGTGTGTGTGTGTGTGTGTGTGTGTGTGACCTCAGTGAACTGTATCAGTCTCTGCAGTAGCTTCCAGCTGCAGCAGCCAGTTCAGTTTCTCTTCAGTCTGACTGAGGGAGGTTTTTGTACGACGCTTTTTTCACTGTGTCAACACATACTGACTGTTTAGCCAGTGATAACTCTGACAGTAGTAAACTGCTGCATCTTCAGCCTGGACTCCACTGATGGTCAGAGTGAAGTCAGAGTTTGATCCACTGCCTGTAAAACGACCTGGAATCCCTGATGCTCGAGTGGTAGCAGCGTAAATAAGTAGTTTAATAGTTTCTCCGTCTCTCTGTTGGTACCAGGCTAAGCAGGGGTTGTTGTTATAGACATAAACATCTGACTGGTCCTACATTTGATGGCGACAGGCCTCCACAACAGAGCTCACTGCTCCAGGCTGAGTCACTGTGACCTGGCCTCTGGACTCTGAGGACACAGAGACAGAAACATGAAACAGCGTCACGGTTTTGTCGGCTTGATTTCAGGGAGGGACGTTGATAGAGGAGAGGAGTTGGATTCTCTGGACTTTACCTGTGAAGCAGCAGCAGAGGAGAGTCCAGATGAGCAGGGAGGTCAAAGTCATCTTCTTGATGAGGAGGATTTCCGTGGCTTCTGTTGTCATGAAGGACAGCTGTCAGTCAT
>NW_024401690.1:0-2000 GCF_016859285.1 Xiphias gladius
TTTATATAATTTGTCACAATCTGTCAACCAATTTTAAAAACTTAAACCAGTTATTACATAAACTGGGAAACCGAGAATGCGTTTGGTGAGGTAGTTTGTGTCAAAGTCAGAGAGGTGAGAGGTTTTTGTACGACGGACAGCCACTGATCAACACTGGCCTCTTGACGTCTGGGAGCAGAGAGGCAGGACACATATGCAAACACACAGAGTCAGTGAACTGTAGCTGTCCTCAACATATCATGAGGTGTTTCCCTCTCAGTACTGAGAAAGTTGACTGTTCAAATTATCGAAGATATAAAGGGGCATAAACGGCAAAATTTAGAATAGAAAACTTCATTTGATTTCCACCAAACAGCTTCAAAGGCTGGTGTGAATTCTGTAATGGGAGAATTTCAACAATTTTCATTGTCTTACCAAGTCTAGGTTTATGTTTTTACAGACAGTACAGAATGTGCAGTGAGTAATGCAAAAGTCCCCAAATCCACGTTTAGAAAGAAGTACAGATGTTCTCCCATTAACATATAATTTATACACCGTGAAATAGCTACTCTGATTGTGAAATGACAGATGTAATAACAAATAACAAATTCATTCTGCCAAAGATAGAAAGAGCTTTGTTTATCAACTCAGACATCTGGAAAAATGATTCCAACTTTACAACTTGTCTTTCCTTTCCTTTACAAAGGCGAAAATCTTGAGTTTCAACTATATTACCTGAGTATGGTAAAATGTGGATCCAAACAATGTAAAAGATTTGTTGCACATTTAAAATGGATGGGAGAAGCCAGCAAACCTGCTTTAATGTCTGATCAGTTTAATAAGTGAAAGAAGGAAGACGAGGGTTTTTGTGATGTACAATAGGAAGTCATCGGTATAGAGGCTGATTTGTTGAAGGTGTGAATGAAATTATCCCTGAGATGCAAACATGTCTAATGGAAATTTGTAATTAAATTTAGATAAATGTATATTAACTTCTATAGAGTCAGATACACTGACTGATCTATGTAAACTTTAACAAAAATCTTGGGTGTGTGTGTCCTCAGTGAACTGTATCAGTCTCTGCAGCAGCTTCTACCTACTTTGGGTTTTTCTAAAGGATCGGGACACGTAGAGCAAAAGCATTAACGTGACAATCGCCTGCTGCGCTGTGGAGACACCTTGAAACAGAAGTGTAATTGGAGCTTTGAGGAATCTGATCAGATTAGTGTATGACATAAGAAATATTTCATACTACATTATACGAGAAATGGGTTTTTATTTTTACCTCTATGTTTGTGGGTGAATGGTTCAGGAATGAACTTTGCTTTTCTTTAAGTCACGTTATGTATTCAAAAATTTTCAAAGTGATTATTTGCAGCTTTCATTCCCTGATCAGAAAATGTTAAATTCAACCTGAGAAGAGTTTACAAGTTTGAGCACAGTTTTTTCCTCGGTTGTTGTTTGTGGGGTTTTTTGTGTTGTTATGGTTGTTGTTGTTTATTTTGTTCTCTGTTTGTTTGTCATCATCAACCTGATGAAAACAGCAAGGTCTGACATAAAGATTTTCTTTTGTTACCAGTGTTGCTGGAGCTGCCTCATCACAGTTTTACACTTTTCCATGCACCTTGGAAGTAGGTGAAGTTGTAGCAGAAATCCCTACTTTGCTTCATATTCTCTTTTAACAGTGGAAAAACCTGTGTTCCAGTATGAGGTCAAAGGTCATGAACAAGCCATTTATCTTTAACAGGTTGGCTCCTCTTGATTAATTTGGAAAATCTGATAAGAACATGTGATTATAACTGATGAAGAAAGTTATTTGATTTCCACAATAACGATTTTTTGTTATTAAATTTGTTCTGCTAAATGTTTGTTGGTCTTCAGAGAAACAATGGGGAAATTTTTAATCCACTTCATGTCACTGTATTTGTAGTGTGTGTGTGTGCGTGTGTGTGTGTGTGTGTGTGTGTGTGTGTGTGTGTGTGTGTGTGTGTGTGTGTGTGTGTGTGTCCTCAGTGAACTGT
>NW_024401691.1:0-7572 GCF_016859285.1 Xiphias gladius
AGAAAAATCTTATATAATTTGTCACAATCTGTCAACCAATTTAAAACTTAAACCAGTTATTACATAAACTGGGAAACTGAGGAATGCGCTTGGTGAGGTAGTTTGTGTCAAAGTCAGAGAGGTGAGAGGTTTTTGACGACGGACAGCCACTGATCAACACTGGCCTCTTGACGCCTGGGAGCAGAGAGGCAGGACACATATGCAAACACACAGAGTCAGTGAACTGTAGCTGTCCTCAACATATCATGAGGTGTTTCCTCAGTACTGAGAAAGTTGACTGTTCAAATTATCGAAGATATAAAAGGCATAAACGTAAAAATTTAGAATAGAAAACTTCATTTGATTTCCACCAAACAGCTTCAAAGGCTGGTGTGAATTCTGTAATGGGAGAATTTCAACAATTTTCATTGTCTTACCAAGTCTAGGTTTATGTTTTTACAGACAGTACAGAATGTGCAGTGAGTAATGCAAAAGTCCCCAAATCCACGTTTAGAAAAGAAGTACAGATGTTCTCCCATTAACATATAATTTATACACAAGTGAAATAGCTACTCTGATTGTGAAATGACAGATGTAATAACAAATAACAAATTCATTCTGCCAAAGATAGAAAGAGCTTTGTTTATCAACTCAGACATCTGGAAAAATGATTCCAACTTTACAACTTGTCTTTCCTTTCCTTTACAAAGGCGAAAATCTTGAGTTTCAACTATATTACCTGAGTATGGTAAAATGTGGATCCAAACAATGTAAAAGATTTGTTGCACATTTAAAATGGATGGGAGAAGCCAGCAAACCTGCTTTAATGTCTGATCAGTTTAATAAGTGAAAGAAGGGAAGACGAGGGTTTTTGTGATGTACAATAGAAGTCATCGGTATAGAGGCTGATTTGTTGAAGGTGTGAATGAAATTATCCCTGAGATGCAAACATGTCTAATGGAAATTTGTAATTAAATTTAGATAAATGTATATTAACTTCTATAGAGTCAGATACACTGACTGATCTATGTAAACTTTAACAAAAATCTTGGGTGTGTGTGTCCTCAGTGAACTGTATCAGTCTCTGCAGCAGCTTCTACCTACTTTGGGTTTTTCTAAAGGATCGGGACACGAGAGCAAAAAGCATTAACGTGACAATCGCCTGCTGCGTGTGGAGACACCTTGAAACAGAAGTGTAATTGGAGCTTTGAGGAATCTGATCAGATTAGTGTATGACATAAGAAATATTTCATACTACATTATACGAGAAATGGGTTTTTATTTTTACTCTATGTTTGTGGGTGAATGGTTCAGGAATGAACTTTGCTTTTCTTTAAGTCACGTTATGTATTCAAAAATTTTCAAAGTGATTATTTGCAGCTTTCATTCCCTGATCAGAAAATGTTAAATTCAACCTGAGAAGAGTTTACAAGTTTGAGCACAGTTTTTTCCTCGGTTGTTGTTTGTGGGGTTTTT
This sequence comes from Xiphias gladius, assembly GCF_016859285.1. NCBI lineage: Eukaryota > Metazoa > Chordata > Actinopteri > Istiophoriformes > Xiphiidae > Xiphias > Xiphias gladius. The sequence continues at coordinate 1,456 of NW_024401691.1, forward strand.
TGTGTTGTTATGGTTGTTGTTGTTTATTTTGTTCTCTGTTTGTTTGTCATCATCAACCTGATGAAAACAGCAAGGTCTGACATAAAGATTTTCTTTTGTTACCAGTGTTGCTGGAGCTGCCTCATCACAGTTTACACTTTTCCATGCACCTTGGAAGTAGGTGAAGTTGTAGCAGAAATCCTACTTTGCTTCATATTCTCTTTTAACAGTGGAAAAACCTGTGTTCCAGTATGAGGTCAAAGGTCATGAACAAGCCATTTATCTTTAACAGGTTGGCTCCTCTTGATTAATTTGGAAAATCTGATAAGAACATGTGATTATAACTGATGAAGAAAGTTATTTGATTTCCACAATAACGATTTTTTGTTATTAAATTTGTTCTGCTAAATGTTTGTTGGTCTTCAGAGAAACAATGGGGAAATTTTTAATCCACTTCATGTCACTGTATTTGTAGTGTGTGTGTGTGCGTGTGTGTGTGTGTGTGTGTGTGTGTGTGTGTGTGTGTGTGTGTGTGTGTGTGTGTGTGTGTGTGTCCTCAGTGAACTGTATCAGTCTCTGCAGTAGCTTCCAGCTGCAGCAGCCAGTTCAGTTTTCTCTTCAGTCTGACTGAGGGAGGTTTTGTACGACACTTTTTCACTGTGTCAACAACCACTGACTGTTTAGCCAGTGATAACTCTGACAATAGTAAACTGCTGCATCTTCAGCCTGGACTCCACTGATGGACAGAGTGAAGTCAGAGTTGGATCCACTGATTGGAAAACGATCTGGAATCCCTGATGCTCGAGTGGTAGCAGTCCCAGAAACACTCGGAGGAATGGGAATTTGTGCATTTCACTGACAACCGGACAACTCCGTCTGCTGAGGAAGATCATGTGAAATGAACTGAAAGTTCCACAACGGATACTGAACGGAGAGAGACTGGAGAGATTTTGTCAACAGCTGTTTCCAAGGTCAAGACTTAACTTTCAGTCTAAATGTATTTGTTGGGTTTTTGAGTTGCATGTCAGGGGGAATGTGTTGCTGCATATGCTTTGGCTGTTTATACACTTGTAGTTATATATACATGTAGATACAATTATATCCAGTCAGTCGCTTATGTCTTTTGCGTTTTTCTGATTTCAGTTGATGCTGAGCTTTTCCTCAGATACTATTAGTTCACATATTTAAGACAATTTTTTTGAGATCTGACAGACGTTTGGGTTTTGTTTGTGTCGTCTTTGATCATGAAGGTTTCTGATGCTGATCTGTGTCGTCATATTTTCTTCTCACAGCCTATAGTTGAGATAGCTGTGATCCAGTGTGCAGCTGAGGTCAAAGGTCATCACAAGGCCTTTTTTCATTGATTTTCTCAGGTTGGCTCCTCTTGATTTATTTACAAGTCAGATAAGAACATGTGACTATAACTGGATGTGAATGGATGGAGAGAAGCTGTGATGAAGAAAGTTATTTTATTTCCACCAAGATCAGTGTTTTGATATTCAACTTGTTTTGATACATGTTGAAACCACTTCATGAAATTTTCTGTGTACGGTGTGTGTGTGTGTGTGTGTGTGTGTGCTTGTGTGTATGTGTGTGTGTGTGTGTGTGTGTGTGTGTGTGAGTGTGTGCTTGTGTGTATGTGTGTGTGTGTGTGTGTGTGTGTGTGTGCTTGTGTGTGTGTGTGTGTGTGTGTGTGTGTCCTCAGTGAACTGTATCAGTCTCTGCAGTAGCTTCCAGCTGCAGCAGCCAGTTCAGTTTCTCTTCAGTCTGACTGAGGGAGGTTTTTGTACGACGCTTTTTCACTGTGTCAACAGATTCTTACTGTTGAGATAGTGATAACTCAGACAGTAGTAAACTGCTGCATCTTCAGCCTGGACTCCACTGATGGTCAGAGTGAAGTCAGACTTTGATCCACTGCCTGTAAAACGACCTGGAATCCCTGATGCTCGAGTGGTAGCAAAGTAAATAAGTAGTTTAGGAGTTTCTCCGTCTCTCTGTTGGTACCAGGCTAAATAGTGGTTGTTGTTATAGACATTAACATCCTGACTGGTCCTACATTTGATGGCGACGGAGCCTCCCAGAGCAGAGCTCACTGCTCCAGGCTGAGTCACTGTGACCTGGCCTCTGGACTCTGAGGACACAGAGACAGAAACATGAAGCAGCGTCATGGTTTTGGCTTGATTTCAAAAGGAACAGATGTTGATAGAGGAGAGGAGTTGGATTCTCTGGACTTTACCTGTGAAGCAGCAGCAGAGGAGAGTCCAGATGAGGACGGAGGTCAGCGTCATCTTCTTGATGAGGAGGATTTCTGTGGCTTCTGTTGTCATGAAGGACAGCTGTCAGTCATCCAGTCTTCAACTCTCAGGACTATAAACTCTCCCAGAGCACTGGAGCATGGTGCTGCTGATGCAAAGTGGCTCTCTATGGAAATGCTCTGACTGACTCCAGCAGGGACTTGGATCACTCTGATCATGCTGTTTATCAATGGATCAAAGAGTTGATCAGGACGTGTCAGTGTTTATTTTATGTAGTTTTTCTTTTACGTGTCTCGACAACTTTCATTTAGAATTTGTTTTCACATATGTTGATGTGTTGTTAAAAAAAAATGTCTTTAATCTTTAAAAATAATATTCATGAAAATAAGATGAATTTCATAACTTTAGTAGTTAGTTATCAGTTTTGACTTGAGTTTGATTGAAAAGTTTTCTTGGAGGATATTTTTGTAAACTCCCATTAATTCACTAACAGACATCATCATTGTTATATGGGACATAATCTACAATAAATATGTGTCTGTGATCATCATTTACATTTTGCATGATTTATTGGTGGTTTTTTTCTTTAAAATTTTTTATTTCAATTTCTTTGATTAAAATAAAAATAAATTTTGTAAGTTGATGTTTAATATTTCAGAAAAAACTTTTATATAATTTGTCACAATCTGTCAAAAAATTAAAACTTAAACCAGTTATTACATAAACTGGGAAACTGAGAATGCGTTTGGTGAGGTAGTTTTTGTCAAAGTCAGAGAGGTGAGAGGTTTTTGTACGACGGACAGCCACTGATCAACACTGGCCTCTTGACGTCTGGGACCAGAGAGGCAGGACACATATGCAAACACACAAAGTCAGTGAACTGTAGCTGTCCTCAACATATCATGAGGTGTTTCCCTCTCAGTACTGAGAAAGTTGACTGTTCAAATTATCGAAGATATAAAGGGGCATAAACGGTAAAAATTTAGAATAGAAAACTTCATTTGATTTCCACCAAACAGCTTCAAAGGCTGGTGTGAATTCTGTAATGGGAGAATTTCAACAATTTTCATTGTCTTACCAAGTCTAGGTTTATGTTTTTACAGACAGTACAGAATGTGCAGTGAGTAATGCAAAAGTCCCCAAATCCACGTTTAGAAAGAAGTACAGATGTTCTCCCATTAACATATAATTTATACACCGTGAAATAGCTACTCTGATTGTGAAATGACAGATGTAATAACAAATAACAAATTAATTCTGCTAAAGATAGAAAGAGCTTTGTTTATCAACTCAGACATCTGGAAAAATGATTCCAACTTTACAACTTGTCTTTCCTTTCCTTTACAAAGGCGAAAATCTTGAGTTTCAACTATATTACCTGAGCATGTTAAATGTGGATCCAAACAATGTTGTTTGGATTGTTCTCTGACTTGTTGCACATTTAAAATGGATGGGAGAGGCCAGCAAAGCTGCTTTAATGTCTGATCAGTTTAATAAGTGAAAGAAGGGAAGATGAGGGTTTTTGTGATGTACAATAGGAAGTCATCGGTATAGAGGCTGATTTGTTGAAGGTGTGAATGAAATTATCCCTGAGATGCAAACATGTCTAATGGACATTTGTAATTAAATTTAGATAAATGTATATTAACTTCTCTGAAGTCAGATACACTGACTGATCTGTATAAACTTTAAAAAAAATCTTGGGTGTGTGTGTCCTCAGTGAACTGTATCAGTCTCTGCAGCAGCTTCTACCTACTTTGGGTTTTTCTACAGGATCGGGACACGTAGAGCAAACGCATTAAGGTGTCAATCACCTGCTGTGCTGTGGAGACACCTTGAAACAGACGTGTAATTGGAGCTTTGAGGAATCTGATCAGATTAGTGCATGACATAAGAAATATTTCATACTACATTATAGGAGAAATGTATTTTTATTTTTACCTCTATGTTTTTGGGGGAATGGTTCAGTAATGAACTTTGCTTTTTTTTAAGTCACGTCATGTATTCAAAAATTTTCAAATTGATTATTTGCAGCTTTCATTCTCTGATCAGAAAATGTTAAATTCAACCTGAGAAGAGTTTACAAGTTTGAGCACAGTTTTTTCCTCAGTTGTTGTTTGTGGGGTTTTTTGTGTTGTTATGGTTGTTGTTGTTTATTTTGTTCTCTGTTTGTTTGTCATCATCAACCTGATGAAGACAGCAAGGTCTGACATAAAGATGTTCTTATGTTACCAGTGTTGCTGGAGCTGCCTCATCACACTTTTACACTTTTCCATGCACCTTGGAAGTAGGTGAAGTTGTAGCAGAAATCCCTACTTTGCTTCATATTCTCTTTTAACAGTGGAAAAACCTGTGATCCAGTATGAGGTCAAAGTTCATGAACAAGCCATTTATCTTTAACAGGTTGGCTCCTCTTGATTAATTTGGAAAATCTGATAAGAACATGTGATTATAACTGATGAAGAAAGTTATTTGATTTCCACAAAAATGAATTTTTGTTGTTAAATTTGTTCTGATAAATGTTTGTTGGTCTTCAAAGAAAAAAATGGGGAAATGTTAATCCACTTCATGTCACTGTATTTGTATGGTGTGTGTGTGTGTGTGTGTGTGTGTGTGTGTGTGTGTGTGTGTGTGTGTGTGTGTGTGTGTGTGTGTGTGTGTGTGTCCTCAGTGAACTGTTCCAGTCTCTGCAGTAGCTTCCAGCTGCAGCAGCCAGTTCAGTTTCTCTTCAGTCTGACTGAGGAGGTTTTGTACGACGCTTTTTCACTGTGTCAACAACCACTGACTGTTGAGATAGTGAAAACTCTGACAGTAGTAAACTGCTGCATCTTCAGCCTGGACTCCACTGATGGTCAGAGTGAAGTCAGACTTTGATCCACTGCCTGTAAAACGATCTGGAATCCCTGATGCACGAGTGGTAGCAAGGTAAATAAGTGGTTTAGGAGTTTCTCCATCTCTCTGTTGGTACCAGGCTAAATAGTGGTAGTTGCTATAGACATAAACATCCTGACTGGTCCTACATCTGATGGCGACGGAGCCTCCCAGAGCAGAGCTCACTGCTCCAGGCTGAGTCACTGTGACCTGGCCTCTGGACTCTGAGGGCACAGAGACAGAAACATGAAGCAGCGTCACAGTTTGTCGGCTTGATTTCAGAGGGACGGACGTTGATAGAGTAGAGGAGTTGGATTCTCTGGACTTTACCTGTGAAGCAGCAGCAGAGGAGAGTCCAGATGAGGACGGAGGTCAGCGTCATCTTCTTGATGAGGAGGATTTCTGTGGCTTCTGTTGTCATGAAGGACAGCTGTCAGTCATCCAGTCTTCAACTCTCAGGACTATAAACTCTCCCAGAGCACTGGAGCATGGTGCTGCTGATGCAAAGTGGCTCTCTATGGAAATGCTCTGACTGACTCCAGCAGGGACTTGGATCACTCTGATCATGCTGTTTATCAATGGATCAAAGAGTTAATCCGGAGGTGTCAGTGTTTATTTTATGTAGTTTTTCTTTTACATGTCTCAAAAACTTTCATTAAGATTTTTTTTTTCACATATTTTGATGTGCTGTTAAAAAATGTCTTTAATCTTTAAAAATAATATTCATGAAAATAAGATGAATTTCATAACTTTAGTAGTTAGTTATCAGTTTTGACTTGAGTTTTGATTGAAAAGTTTTCTTGGAGGATATTTTTGTAAATTCCCATTAATTCACTAACAGACATCATCATTGTTATATGGGACATAATCTACAATAAATATGTGTCTGTGATCATCATTTACATTTTGCATGATTTATTGGTGGTTTTTATTTAAAATTTTTATTTCAATTTCTATGATTAAAATAAAAAATAAATTTTGTAAGTTGATGTTTAATATTTCAGAAAAAAAC
>NW_024401692.1:0-5000 GCF_016859285.1 Xiphias gladius
ACTACTTTAAGATTTTGGAAGCTAAGAAATTGCATGACTGATAATGGCAAACATGCTTTCATTTAATTTCAGTGCGCAGACGGGCCAAAATCACAGCAGATGTTGATTTTTGGCGTCTATTCGCCGAAAAAACTTAATTTGACTCAAATATTCATTTGAGCTGCTAGGCTCTCAATTCTTGCCAGATCGTTTTAGAAAACTTTCTACTTTAGGAAGACTCCCAAAGAAAGCTAAGTATGTGCTTTGAATTGCGGTTGCATAAGCATTTTTTGAAAACGTAGTACATGTTTGATTTGATGTTCTTTCGCGACGAGAGAGGGAATTTGAACATAACATAGTCTAAACGGCTTGTTTCTTTTGGAACATACCTATATGTATATAAGATATGTTGTCGACCCCTCAAGCTCATCTAACTACTTTAAGATATTGGAACCTAAGAAATTGCATGACTGATGATGGCAAACATGCTTTTATTTGATTTCAGTGCGCAGACGGGCCAGAATCACAGCAGATGTTGATTTCTGGCGTCTATTCGCCGTGAAAACTTCATCTAACTCAAATATTCATTTTAGCTGCTAGGCTCTTAATTCTTGCCAGATCGTTTTAGAAAACTTTCTACTTTAAGAAGACTCCCAAAGAAAGGTAAGTATGTGCTTTGAATTGAGTTTGCATAAGCATTTTTTGAAAACGCAGTACATGTTTGAATTGATGTTCTGTCGCGACGAGAGAGGGAATTTGAACATAATATAGTCTAAACAGCTTGTTTCTTTTGGAACAAATATGTATATAAGATATGTTGTCGACCCCTCAAGCTCATCTAACTACTTTAAGATTTTGGAACCCAAGAAATTGCATGACTAATGATGGCAAACATGCTTTCATTTGATTTCAGTGCGCAGACGGTCCAAAATCACAGCAGATGTTGATTTTTGGCGTCTTTTCAGCGAGAAAACTTCATTTGACTCAAATATTCATTTGAGCTGCTAGGCTCTTAATTCTTGCCAGATCGTTTTAGAAAACTTTCTACTTTAAGAAGACTCCCAAAGCAAGGTAAGTATGTGCTTTGAATTGAGTTTGTACAAGCATATTTTGAAAACGCAGTACATGTTTGATTTGATGTTCATTCGCGACGAGAGAGGGAATTTGAACACAATATAGTCTAAACAGCTTGTTTCTTTTGGAACATACCTATATATATATATGTATATAATATTTGTTGTCGACCCCTCAAGCTCATCTAACTACTTTAAGATTTTGGAACCCAAGAAAATGCATGACTGATGATGGCAAAAATGCTTTCATTTGATTTCAGTGCGCAGACTTTCCAAAATCACAGCAGATGTTGATTTTTGGCGTCTATTCGCCGAGAAAACTTCATTTGACTCAAATATTCATTTGAGCTGCTAGGCTCTTAATTCTTGCCAGATCGTTTTGAAAAACTTTCTACTTTAAGAAGACTCCCAAAGAAAGCTAAGTATGTGCTTTGAATTGAGTTTGCATAAGCATTTTTTGAAAAACGCAGTATATGTTTGAATTGATGTTCATTTGCGACGAGAAAGGGAATTTGAACATAATATAGTCTAAACAGCTTGTTTGTTTTGGAACATATATGTATATAAGATATGTTGTCGACCCCTCAAGCTCATCTAACTACTTTAAGATTTTGGAACCCAAGAAATTGCATGACTGATGATGGCAAACATGCTTTCCTTTGATTTCAGTGCGCAGACTTTCCAAAATCACAGCAGATGTTGATTTTTGGCGTCTTTTCAGCGAGAAAACTTCATTTGACTCAAATATTCATTTGAGCTGCTAGGCTCTTAATTCTTGCCAGATCGTTTTAGAAAACTTTCTACTTTAAGAAGACTCCCAAAGAAAGCTAAGTATGTGCTTTGAATTGAGTTTGTACAAGCATATTTTGAAAACGTAGTACGTGTTTGATTTGATGTTCATTCGCGACGAGAGAGGGAATTTGAACATAATATAGTCTAAACAGCTTGTTTCTTTTGGAACATACCTATATATATATATATGTATATAAGATATGTTGTCGACCCCTCAAGCTCATCTAACTACTTTAAGATTTTGGAAGCTAAGAAATTGCATGACTGATAATGGCAAACATGCTTTCATTTAATTTCAGTGCGCAGACGGGCCAAAATCACAGCAGATGTTGATTTTTGGCGTCTATTCGCCGAAAAAACTTAATTTGACTCAAATATTCATTTGAGCTGCTAGGCTCTTAATTCTTGCCAGATCGTTTTAGAAAACTTTCTACTTTAAGAAGACTCCCAAAGAAAGGTAAGTATGTGCTTTGAATTGAGTTTGCATAAGCATTTTTTGAAAACGCAGTACATGTTTGATTTGATGTTCTGTCGCGACGAGAGAGGGAATTTGAACATAATATAGTCTAAACAGCTTGTTTCTTTTGGAACAAATATGTATATAAGATATGTTGTCGACCCCTCAAGCTCATCTAACTACTTTAAGATTTTGGAACCCAAGAAATTGCATGACTGATGATGGCAAACATGCTTTCATTTGATTTCAGTGCGCAGACGGTCCAAAATCACAGCAGATGTTGATTTTTGGCGTCTTTTCAGCGAGAAAACTTCATTTGACTCAAATATTCATTTGAGCTGCTAGGCTCTTAATTCTTGCCAGATCGTTTTAGAAAACTTTCTACTTTAAGAAGACTCCCAAAGAAAGCTAAGTATGTGCTTTGAATTGAGTTTGTACAAGCATATTTTGAAAACGTAGTACGTGTTTGATTTGATGTTCATTCGCGACGAGAGAGGGAATTTGAACATAATATAGTCTAAACAGCTTGTTTCTTTTGGAACATACCTATATATATATATATGTATATAATATTTGTTGTCGACCCCTCAAGCTCATCTAACTACTTTAAGATTTTGGAAACCAAGAAATTGCATGACTGATGATGGCAAACATGCTTTCATTTGATTTCAGTGCGCAAGCTTTCCAAAATCACAGCAGATGTTGATTTTTGGCGTCTATTCGCCTAGAAAACTTCATTTGACTTAAATATTCATTTGAGCTGCTAGGCTCTCGATTCTTGCCAGATCGTTTTAGAAAACTTTCTACATTAAGAAGACTCCCAAAGAAAGCTAAGTATGTGCTTTGAATTGAGTTTGCATAAGCATTTTTTGAAAACGCAGTACATGTTGGATTTGATGTTCATTCGCGACGAGAGAGGGAATTTGAACATAATATAGTCTAAACAGCTTTTTTTTTTGGAACATACCTATATAATATATGTATATAAGATATGTTGTCGACCCCTCAAGCTCATCTAACTACTTTAAGATTTTGGAAGCTAAGAAATTGCATGACTGATGATGGCAAACATGCTTTCATTTGATGTCAGTGCGCAGACGGGCCAAAATCACAGCAGATGTTGATTTTTGCCAGAAAACTTTCTACTTTAAGAAGACTCCCGAAGCAAGGTAAGTATATGCTTTGAATTGAGTTTGCATAAGCATTTCTTGAAAACGCAGTACATGTTTGATTTGATGTTCATTCGCGACGAGAGAGGGAATTTGAACATAATATAGTCTAAACAGCTTGTTTCTTTTGGAACATACCTATATATATATATATGTATATAAGATATGTTGTCGACCCCTCAAGCTCATCTAACTACTTTAAGATTTTGGAACCCAAGAAATTGCATGACTGATGATGGCAAACATGCTTTCATTTGATTTCAGTGCGCAGACGGTCCAGAATCACAGCAGATGTTGATTTTTGGCGTCTTTTCAGCGAGAAAACTTCATTTGACTCAAATATTCATTTGAGCTGCTAGGCTCTTAATTCTTGCCAGATCGTTTTAGAAAACTTTCTACTTCAAGAAGACTCCCAAAGAAAGCTTAGTATGTGTTTTGAATTGAGTTTGCATAAGCACTTTTTTGAAAACGCAGTACATGTTTGATTTGATGTTCATTCGCGACGAGAGGGAATTTGAACATAATATAGTCTAAACAGCTTGTTTCTTTTGGAACATATATGCATATAAGATATGTTGTCGACCCCTCAAGCTCATCTAACTACTTTAAGATTTTGGAACCCAAGAAATTGCATGACTGATAATGGCAAACATGCTTTCATTTGATTTCAGTGCGCAGACGGGCCAGAATCACAGCAGATGTTGATTTTTGGCGTCTTTTCAGCGAGAAAACTTCATTTGACTCAAATATTCATTTGAGCTGCTAGGCTCTTAATTCTTGCCAGATCGTTTTAGAAAACTTTCTACTTTAAGAAGACTCCCAAAGAAAGCTAAGTATGTGCTTTGAATTGAGTTTGCATAAGCATTTTTTGAAAACGCAGTACATGTTTGATTTGATGTTCATTCGCGGCAGAGAGGAATTTGAACATAATATAGTCTAAACAGCTTGTTTCTTTTGGAACATACCTGTATATATATGTATATAAGATATGTTTTCGACCCCTCAAGCTCATCTAACTACTTTAAGATTTTGGAACCCAAGAAATTGCATGACTGATGATGGCAAACATGCTTTCCTTTGATTTCAGTGCGCAGACTTTCCAAAATCACAGCAGATGTTGAATTTTGGCATCTATTCGCCGAGAAAACTTCATTTGACTCAAATATTCATTTGAGCTGCTAGGCTCTTAATTCTTGCCAGATCGTTTTAGAAAACTTTCTACTTTAAGAAGACTCCCAAAGAAAGCTAAGTATGTGCTTTGAATTGAGTTTGCATAAGCATGTTTTGAAAACGCAGTACGTGTTTGAATTGATGTTCATTCGCGACGAGAGAGGGAATTTGGACATAATATAGTCTAAACAGCTTGTTTCTTCTTGGAACACACCTATATATATATATGTTTATAAGATATGTTGTCGACCCCTCAAGCTCATCTAACTACTTTAAGATTTTGGAAGCCAAGAAACTGCATGACTGATGATGGCAAACATGCTTTCATTTGTTTTCAGTGCGCAGACGGGCCAAATTCAC
>NW_024401693.1:0-30278 GCF_016859285.1 Xiphias gladius
AGCAGATGTTGATTTTTGGCGTCTATTCGCCGAGAAAACTACATTTGACTCAAATATTCATTTGAGCTGCTAGGCTCTTAATTCTTGCCAGATCGTTTTAGAAAACTTTCTACTTCAAGAAGACTCCCAAAGAAAGCTAAGTATGTGCTTTGAATTGAGCTTGCATAAGCATTTTTTGAAAACGCAGTACATGTTTGATTTGATGTTCATTCGCGACGAGAGAGGGAATTTGAACATAATATAGTCTAAACAGCTTGTTTCGTCTTGGAACACACCTATGTATATATATTTATATAAGATATGTTGTCGACCCCTCAAGCTCATCTAACTACTTTAAGATTTTGGAACCCAAGAAATTGCATGACTGATGATGGCATACATGCTTTCATTTGATTTCAGTGCGCAGACTTTCCAAAATCACAGCAGATGTTGATTTTTGGCGTCTTTTCAGCGAGAAAACTTCATTTGACTCAAATATTCATTTGAGCTGCTAGGCTCTTAATTCTTGCCAGATCGTTTTAGAAAACTTTCTACTTTAAGAAGACTCCCAAAGAAAGCTAAGTATGTGCTTTGAATTGAGTTTGCATAAGCATTTTTTGAAAACGCAGTACATGTTTGATTTGATGTTCATTCTCGACGAGAGAGGGAATTTGAACATAATATAGTCTAAACAGCTTGTTTCTTTTGGAACATATATGTATATAAGATATGTTGTCGACCCCTCAAGCTCATCTAACTACTTTAAGATTTTGGAACCCAAGAAATTGCATGACTAATGATGGCAAACATGCTTTCATTTGATTTCAGTGCGCAGACGGTCCAAAATCACAGCAGATGTTGATTTTTGGCGTCTATTCGCCGAGAAAACTTCATTTGACTCAAATATTCATTTGAGCTGCTAGGCTCTTAATTCTTGCCAGATCGTTTTAGAAAACTTTCTACTTTAAGAAGACTCCCAAAGCAAGGTAAGTATGTGCTTTGAATTGAGTTTGTACAAGCATTTTTTGAAAACGCAGTACATGTTTGATTTGATGTTCATTCGCGACGAGAGAGGGAATTTGAACACAATATAGTCTAAACAGCTTGTTTCTTTTGGAACATACCTATATATATATATGTATATAATATTTGTTGTCGACCCCTCAAGCTCATCTAACTACTTTAAGATTTTGGAACCCAAGAAAATGCATGACTGATGATGGCAAAAATGCTTTCATTTGATTTCAGTGCGCAGACTTTCCAAAATCACAGCAGATGTTGATTTTTGGCGTCTATTCGCCGAGAAAACTTCATTTGACTCAAATATTCATTTGAGCTGCTAGGCTCTTAATTCCTGCCAGATCGTTTTAGAAAACTTTCTACTTTAAGAAGACTCCCAAAGAAAGCTTAGTATGTGCTTTGAATTGAGTTTGCATAAGCACTTTTTTGAAAACGCAGTACATGTTTGATTTGATGTTCATTTGCGACGAGAAAGGGAATTTGAACATAATATAGTCTAAACAGCTCATTTGTTTTGGAACATATATGTATACAAGATATGTTGTCGACCCCTCAAGCTCATCTAACTACTTTAAGATTTTGGAACCCAAGAAATTGCATGACTGATGATGGCAAACATGCTTTCCTTTGATTTCAGTGCGCAGACTTTCCAAAATCACAGCAGATGTTGATTTTTGGCGTCTATTCGCGAGAAAACTTCATTTGACTCAAATATTCATTTGAGCTGCTAGGCTCTTAATTCTTGCCAGATCGTTTTAGAAAACTTTCTACTTTAAGAAGACTCCCAAAGAAAGCTAAGTATGTGCTTTGAATTGAGTTTGTACAAGCATATTTTGAAAACGTAGTACATGTTTGATTTGATGTTCATTCGCGACGAGAGAGGGAATTTGAACATAATATAGTCTAAACAGCTTGTTTCTTTTGGAACATACCTATATATATATATGTATATAATATTTGTTGTCGACCCCTCAAGCTCATCTAACTACTTTAAGATTTTGGAACCCAAGAAATTGCATGACTGATGATGGCAAACATGCTTTCATTTGATGTCAGTGCGCAGACGGGCCAGAATCACAGCAGATGTTGATTTTTGGCGTCTATTCGCCGAGAAAACTTCATTTGACTCAAATATTCATTTGAGCTGCTAGGCTCTTAATTCTTGCCAGATCGTTTTAGAAAACTTTGTACTTTAAGAAGACTCCATAAGCAAGGTAAGTATGTGCTTTGAATTGAGTTTGCATAAGCACTTTTTTGAAAACGCAGTACATGTTTGATTTGATGTTCATTCGCGACGAGAGAGGGAATTTGAACATAATATAGTCTAAACAGCTTGTTTCTTTTGGAACATATATGTATATAAGATATGTTGTCGACCCCTCAAGCTCATCTAACTACTTTAAGATTTTGGAACCCAAGAAATTGCATGACTGATGATGGCAAACATGCTTTCATTTGATGTCAGTGCGCAGACGGGCCAGAATCACAGCAGATGTTGATTTTTGGCGTCTATTCGCCGAGAAAACTTCATTTGACTCAAATATTCATTTGAGCTGCTAGGCTCTTAATTCTTGCCAGATCGTTTTAGAAAACTTTGTACTTTAAGAAGACCCCATAAGCAAGATAAGTATGTGCTTTGAATTGTGTTTGCATAAGCACTTTTTTGAAAACGCATTACATGTTTGATTTGATGTTCATTCGGGACGAGAGAGGGAATTTGAACATAATATAGTCTAAACAGCTTGTTTCTTTTGGAACATATATGTATATAAGACATGTTGTCGACCCCTCAAGCTCATCTAACTACTTTAAGATTTTGGAACCCAAGAAATTGCATGACTGATGATGGCAAACATGCTTTCATTTGATGTCAGTGCGCAGACGGGCCAGAATCACAGCAGATGTTGATTTTTGGCGTCTTTTCAGCGAGAAAACTTCATTTGACTCAAATATTCATTTGAGCTGCTAGGCTCTTAATTCTTGCCAGATCGTTTTAGAAAACGTTCTACTTCAAGAAGACTCCCAAAGAAGGCTTAGTAGGTGCTTTGAATTGAGTTTGCATAAGCACTTTTTTGAAAACGCAGTACATGTTTGATTTGATGTTCATTCGCGAAAAGAGAGGGAATTTGAACATAATATAGTCTAAACAGCTTGTTTCTTTTGGAACATATATCTATATAAGATATGTTGTCGACCCCTCAAGCTCATCTAACTACTTTAAGATTTTGGAACCGAAGAAATTGCATGACTGATGATGGCAAACATGCTTTCATTTGATTTCAGTGCGCAGACTTTGCAAAATCACAGCAGATGTTGATTTTTGGCGTGTATTCGCCGAGAAAACTTCATTTGACTCAAATATTCATTTGAGCTGCTAGGCTCTTAATTCTTGCCAGATCGTTTTAGAAAACTTTCTACTTTAAGAAGACTCCCAAAGAAAGCTTAGTATGTGCTTTGAATTGAGTTTGCATAAGCACTTTTTTGAAAACGCAGTACATGTTTGATATGATGTTCATTCGCGAAGAGAGAGGGAATTTGAACATAATATAGTCTAAACAGCTTGTTTCTTTTGGAACATATATGTATATAAGATATGTTGTCGACCCCTCAAGCTCATCTAACTACTTTAAGATTTTGGAACCCAAGAAATTGCATGACTGATGATGGCAAACATGCTTTCATTGGATTTCAGTGCGCAGACTTTGCAAAATCACAGCAGATGTTGATTTTTGGCGTGTATTCGCCGAGAAAACTTCATTTGACTCAAATATTCATTTGAGCTGCTAGGCTCTTAATTCTTGCCAGATCGTTTTAGAAAACTTTCTACTTCAAGAAGACTCCATAAGCAAGGTAAGTATGTGCTTTGAATTGAGTTTGCATAAGCACTTTTTTGAAAACGCAGTACATGTTTGATTTGATGTTCATTCGCGAAAAGAGAGGGAATTTGAACATAATATAGTCTAAACAGCTTGTTTCTTTTGGAACATATATGTATATAAGATATGTTGTCGACCCCTCAAGCTCATCTAACTACTTTAAGATTTTGGAACCCAAGAAATTGCATGACTGATGATGGCAAACATGCTTTCATTTGATTTCAGTGCGCAGACTTTGCAAAATCACAGCAGATGTTGATTTTTGGCGTCTATTCGCCGAGAAAACTTCATTTGACTCAAATATTCATTTGAGCTGCTAGGCTCTTAATTCTTGCCAGATCGTTTTAGAAAACTTTCTACTTTAAGAAGACTCCATAAGCAAGGTAAGTATGTGCTTTGAATTGAGTTTGTACAAGCATTTTTTGAAAACGCAGTACATGTTTGATTTGATGTTCATTCGCGAAGAGAGAGGGAATTTGAACATAATATAGTCTAAACAGCTTGTTTCTTTTGGAACATATATGTATATAAGATATGTTGTCGACCCCTCAAGCTCATCTAACTACTTTAAGATTTTGGAACCCAAGAAATTGCATGACTGATGATGGCAAACATGCTTTCATTTGATTTCAGTGCGCAGACTTTCCAAAATCACAGCAGATGTTGATTTTTGGCATCTATTCGCCGAGAAAACTTCATTTGACTCAAATATTCATTTGAGCTGCTAGGCTCTTAATTCTTGCCAGATCGTTTTAGAAAACTTTCTACTTTAAGAAGACTCCCAAAGAAAGCTAAGTATGTGCTTTGAATTGAGTTTGCATAAGCATTTTTTGAAAACGCAGTACATGTTTGATTTGATGTTCATTCGCGACGAGAGAGGGAATTTGAACATAATATAGTCTAAACAGCTTGTTTCTTTTGGAACACACCTATATATATATATGTATATAAGATATGTTGTCGACCCCTCAAGCTCATCTAACTACTTTAAGATTTTGGAACCCAAGAAATTGCATGACTGATGATGGCAAACATGCTTTCATTTGATTTCAGTGCGCAGACTTTCCAAAATCACAGCAGATGTTGATTTTTGGCGTCTATTCGCCGAGAAAACTTCATTTGACTCAAATATTCATTTGAGCTGCTAGGCTCTTAATTCTTGCCAGATCGTTTTAGAAAACTTTCTACTTTAAGAAGACTCCCAAAGAAAGCTAAGTATGTGCTTTGAATTGAGTTTGCATAAGCATTTTTTGAAAACGCAGTACATGTTTGATTTGATGTTCATTCGCGATGAGAGAGGGAATTTGAACATAATATAGTCTAAACAGCTTGTTTCTTTTGGAACATATATGTATATAAGATATGTTGTCGACCCCTCAAGCTCATCTAACTACTTTAAGATTTTGGAACCCAAGAAATTGCATGACTGATGATGGCAAACATGCTTTCATTTGATTTCAGTGCGCAGACTTTCCAAAATCACAGCAGATGTTGATTTTTGGCGTCTATTCGCCGAGAAAACTTCATTTGACTCAAATATTCATTTGAGCTGCTAGGCTCTTAATTCTTGCCAGATCGTTTTAGAAAACTTTCTACTTTAAGAAGACTCCCGAAGCAAGGTAAGTATGTGCTTTGAATTGAGTTTGCATAAGCATTTTTTGAAAACGCAGTACATGTTTGATTTGATGTTCATTCGATCCGAGAGAGGTAATTTGAACATAATATAGTCTAAACAGCTTGTTTCTTTTGGAACATACCTATATAATATATGTATATAAGATATGTTGTCGACCCCTCAAGCTCATCTAACTACTTTAAGATTTTGGAACCCAAGAAATTGCAGGACTGATGATGGCAAACATGCTTTCATTTGATTTCAGCGCAGACTTTCCAAAATCACAGCAGATGTTGATTTTTGCCTATTCGCCGAGAAAACTTCATTTGACTCAAATATTCATTTGAGCTGCTAGGCTCTTAATTCCTGCCAGATCGTTTTAGAAAACTTTCTACTTTAAGAAGACTCCCAAAGAAAGCTAAGTATGTGCTTTGAATTGAGTTTGCATAAGCACTTTTTGAAAACGCAGTACATGTTTGATTTGATGTTCATTCATGACGAGAGAGGGAATTTGAACATAATATAGTCTAAACAGCTTGTTTGTTTTGGAACATTTATGTATATAAGATATGTTGTCGACCCCTCAAGCTCATCTAACTACTTTTAAGATTTTGGAACCCAAGAAATTGCATGACTGATGATGGCAAACATGCTTTCATTTGATTTCAGTAAGTAGACTTTCCAAAATCACAGCAGATGTTGATTTTGGCGTCTATTCGCCGAGAAAACTTCATTTGACTCAAATATTCATTTGAGCTGCTAGGCTCTTAATTCTTGCCAGATCGTTTTAGAAAACTTTCTACTTTAAGAAGACTCCCAAAGAAAGCTAAGTATGTGCTTTGAATTGAGTTTGCATAAGCATTTTTTGAAAACGCAGTACATGTTTGATTTGATGTTCATTCGCGACGAGAGAGGGAATTTGAACATAATATAGTCTAAACAGCTTGTTTCTTTTGGAACATACCTATATATATATATATGTATATAAGATATGTTGTCGACCCCTCAAGCTCATCTAACTACTTTAAGATTTTGGAACCCAAGAAATTGCATGACTGATGATGGCAAACATGCTTTCATTTGATTTCAGTGCGCAGACGGGCCAGAATCACAGCAGATGTTGATTTTTGGCGTCTATTCGCCGAGAAAACTTCATTTGACTCAAATATTCATTTGAGCTGCTAGGCTCTTAATTCTTGCCAGATCGTTTTAGAAAACTTTGTACTTTAAGAAGACTCCATAAGCAAGGTAAGTATGTGCTTTGAATTGAGTTTGCATAAGCACTTTTTTGAAAACGCAGTACATGTTTGATTTGATGTTCATTCGCGACGAGAGAGGGAATTTGAACATAATATAGTCTAAACAGCTTGTTTCTTTTGGAACATATATGTATATAAGATATGTTGTCGACCCCTCAAGCTCATCTAACTACTTTAAGATTTTGGAACCCAAGAAATTGCATGACTGATGATGGCAAACATGCTTTCATTTGATGTCAGTGCGCAGACGGGCCAGAATCACAGCAGATGTTGATTTTTGGCGTCTATTCGCCGAGAAAACTTCATTTGACTCAAATATTCATTTGAGCTGCTAGGCTCTTAATTCTTGCCAGATCGTTTTAGAAAACTTTGTACTTTAAGAAGACTCCATAAGCAAGATAAGTATGTGCTTTGAATTGAGTTTGCATAAGCACTTTTTGAAAACGCAGTACATGTTTGATTTGATGTTCATTCGGGACGAGAGAGGAATTTGAACATAATATAGTCTAAACAGCTTGTTTCTTTTGGAACATATATGTATATAAGACATGTTGTCGACCCCTCAAGCTCATCTAACTACTTTAAGATTTTGGAACCCAAGAAATTGCATGACTGATGATGGCAAACATGCTTTCATTTGATGTCAGTGCGCAGACGGGCCAGAATCACAGCAGATGTTGATTTTTGGCGTCTTTTCAGCGAGAAAACTTCATTTGACTCAAATATTCATTTGAGCTGCTAGGCTCTTAATTCTTGCCAGATCGTTTTAGAAAACTTTCTACTTCAAGAAGACTCCCAAAGAAGGCTTAGTATGTGCTTTGAATTGAGTTTGCATAAGCACTTTTTTGAAAACGCAGTACATGTTTGATTTGATGTTCATTCGCGAAAAGAGAGGGAATTTGAACATAATATAGTCTAAACAGCTTGTTTCTTTTGGAACATATATGTATATAAGATATGTTGTCGACCCCTCAAGCTCATCTAACTACTTTAAGATTTTGGAACCCAAGAAATTGCATGACTGATGATGGCAAACATGCTTTCATTTGATTTCAGTGCAGACGGGCCAAAATCACAGCAGATGTTGATTTTGGCGCCTATTCGCCGAGAAAAACTTCATTTGACTCAAATATTCATTTGAGCTGCTAGGCTCTTAATTTTGCCAGATCGTTTTAGAAAACTTTCTACTTTAAGAAGACTCCCAAAGAAAGCTTAGTATGTGCTTTGAATTGAGTTTGCATAAGCACTTTTTGAAAACGCAGTACATGTTTGATTTGATGTTCATTCGCATGAAGAGAGGGAATTTGAACATAATATAGTCTAAACAGCTTGTTTCTTTTGGAACATATATGTATATAAGATATGTTGTCGACCCTCAAGCTCATCTAACTACTTTAAGATTTTGGAACCCAAGAAATTGCATGACTGATGATGGCAAACATGCTTTCATTGGATTTCAGTGCAGACTTTGCAAAATCACAGCAGATGTTGATTTTTGGCGTGTATTCGCCGAGAAAACTTCATTTGACTCAAATATTCATTTGAGCTGCTAGGCTCTTAATTCTTGCCAGATCGTTTTAGAAAACTTTCTACTTCAAGAAGACTCCCAAAGAAGGCTTAGTATGTGCTTTGAATTGAGTTTGCATAAGCACTTTTTTGAAAACGCAGTACATGTTTGATTTGATGTTCATTCGCGAAAAGAGAGGGAATTTGAACATAATATAGTCTAAACAGCTTGTTTCTTTTGGAACATATATGTATATAAGATATGTTGTCGACCCCTCAAGCTCATCTAACTACTTTAAGATTTTGGAACCCAAGAAATTGCATGACTGATGATGGCAAACATGCTTTCATTTGATTTCAGTAAGAGACTTTGCAAAATCACAGCAGATGTTGATTTTTGGCGTGTATTCGCCGAGAAAACTTCATTTGACTCAAATATTCATTTGAGCTGCTAGGCTCTTAATTCTTGCCAGATCGTTTTAGAAAACTTTCTACTTTAAGAAGACTCCATAAGCAAGGTAAGTATGTTTTGAATTGAGTTTGTATAAGCATTTTTTGAAAACGCAGTACATGTTTGATTTGATGTTCATTCATGACGAGAGAGGAATTTGAACATAATATAGTCTAAACAGCTTGTTTCTTTTGGAACATATATGTATATAAGATATGTTGTCGACCCCTCAAGCTCATCTAACTACTTTAAGATTTTGGAACCCAAGAAATTGCATGACTGATGATGGCAAACATGCTATCATTTGATTTCAGTGCGCAGACGGGCCAGAATCACAGCAGATGTTGATTTTTGGCGTCTTTTCAGCGAGAAAACTTCATTTGACTCAAATATTCATTTGAGCTGCTAGGCTCTTAATTCTTGCCAGATCGTTTTAGAAAACTTTCTACTTCAAGAAGACTCCATAAGAAAGCTTAGTATGTGCTTTGAATTGAGTTTGTATAAGCATTTTTTGAAAACGCAGTACATGTTTGATTTGATGTTCATTCGCGACGAGAGGGAATTTGAACATAATATAGTCTAAACAGCTTGTTTCTTTTGGAACATACCTATATATATGTATATAAGACATGTTGTCGACCCCTCAAGCTCATCTAACTACTTTAAGATTTTGGAACCCAAGAAATTGCATGACTGATGATGGCAAACATGCTTTCATTTGATTTCAGTGCGCAGACGGGCCAGAATCACAGCAGATGTTGATTTTTGGCGTCTATTCGCCGAGAAAACTTCATTTGACTCAAATATTCATTTGAGCTGCTAGGCTCTTAATTCTTGCCAGATCGTTTTAGAAAACTTTCTACTTCAAGAAGACTCCCAAAGAAAGCTTAGTATGTGCTTTGAATTGAGTTTGCATAAGCACTTTTTTGAAAACGCAGTACATGTTTGATTTGATGTTCATTCGCGACGAGAGAGGGAATTTGAACATAATATAGTCTAAACAGCTTGTTTCTTTTGGAACATATATGTATATAAGATATGTTGTCGACCCCTCAAGCTCATCTAACTACTTTAAGATTTTGGAACCCAAGAAATTGCATGACTGATGATGGCAAACATGCTTTCATTTGATTTCAGTAGACGGGCCAGAATCACAGCAGATGTTGATTTTTACGCCTTTTTCAGCGAGAAAACTTCATTTGACTCAAATATTCATTTGAGCTGCTAGGCTCTTAATTCTTGCCAGATCCTTTTAGAAAACTTTCTACTTCAAGAAGACTCCCAAAGATAGCTAAGTATGTGCTTTGAATTGAGTTTGTACAAGCATTTTTTGAAAACGCAGTACATGTTTGATTTGATGTTCATTCGCGACGAGAGAGGGAATTTGAACATAATATAGTCTAAACAGCTTGTTTCTTTTGGAACATACCTATATACATATGTATATAAGATATGTTGTCGACTCCTCAAGCTCATCTAACTACTTTAAGATTTTGGAACCCAGGAAATTGCATGACTGATGATGGCAAACATGCTTTCATTTGATTTCAGTGCGCAGACGGGCCAGAATCACAGCAGATGTTGATTTTTGGCGTCTTTTCAGCGAGAAAACTTCATTTGACTCAAATATTCATTTGAGCTGCTAGGCTCTTAATTCTTGCCAGATCGTTTTAGAAAACTTTCTACTTCAAGAAGACTCCCAAAGAAAGCTTAGTATGTGCTTTGAATTGAGTTTGCATAAGCACTTTTTTGAAAACGCAGTACATGTTTGATTTGATGTTCATTCCGCGACCAGAGAGGGAATTTGAACATAATATAGTCTAAACAGCTTGTTTCTTTTGGAACATATATGTATATAAGATATGTTGTCGACCCCTCAAGCTCATCTAACTACTTTAAGATTTTGGAACCCAAGAAATTGCATGACTGATGATGGCAAACATGCTTTCATTTGATTTCAGTGCGCAGACGGGCCAGAATCACAGCAGATGTTGATTTTTGGCGTCTTTTCAGCGAGAAAACTTCATTTGACTCAAATATTCATTTGAGCTGCTAGGCTCTTAATTCTTGCCAGATCGTTTTAGAAAACTTTGTACTTTAAGAAGACTCCATAAGCAAGATAAGTATGTGCTTTGAATTGAGTTTGCATAAGCACTTTTTTGAAAACGCAGTACATGTTTGATTTGATGTTCATTCGCGACGAGAGAGGGAATTTGAATATAATATAGTCTAAACAGCTTGTTTCTTTTGGAACATACCTATATACATATGTATATAAGATATGTTGTCGACTCCTCAAGCTCATCTAACTACTTTAAGATTTTGGAACCCAGGAAATTGCATGACTGATGATGGCAAACATGCTTTCATTTGATTTCAGTGCGCAGACGGGCCAGAATCACAGCAGATGTTGATTTTTGGCGTCTATTCGCCGAGAAAACTTCATTTGACTCAAATATTCATTTGAGCTGCTAGGCTCTTAATTCTTGCCAGATCGTTTTAGAAAACTTTCTACTTTAAGAAGACTCCATAAGCAAGGTAAGTATGTGCTTTGAATTGAGTTTGTACAAGCATTTTTTGAAAACGCAGTACATGTTTGATTTGATGTTCATTCGCGACGAGAGAGGGAATTTGAACATAATATAGTCTAAACAGCTTGTTTCTTTTGGAACATATATGTATATAAGATATGTTGTCGACCCCTCAAGCTCATCTAACTACTTTAAGATTTTGGAACCCAAGAAATTGCATGACTGATGATGGCAAACATGCTTTCATTTGATTTCAGTGCAGACGGGCCAGAATCACAGCAGATGTTGATTTTTGGCGTCTTTTCAGCGAGAAAACTTCATTTGACTCAAATATTCATTTGAGCTGCTAGGCTCTTAATTCTTGCCAGATCGTTTTAGAAAACTTTCTACTTCAAGAAGACTCCCAAAGCAAGGTAAGTATGTGCTTTGAATTGAGTTTGCATAAGCACTTTTTTGAAAACGCAGTACATGTTTGATTTGATGTTCATTCGCGAAGAGAGAGGGAATTTGAACATAATATAGTCTAAACAGCTTGTTTCTTTTGGAACATATATGTATATAAGATATATTGTCGACCCCTCAAGCTCATCTAACTACTTTCAGATTTTGGAACCCAAGAAATTGCATGACTGATGATGGCAAACATGCTTTCATTTGATTTCAGTGCGCAGATGGTCCAAAATCACAGCAGATGTTGATTTTTGGCGTCTATTCGCCGAGAAAAGTTCATTTGACTCAAATATTCATTTGAACTGCTAGGCTCTTAATTCTTGCCAGATCGTTTTAGAAAACTTTCTACTTTAAGAAGACTCCCAAAGAAAGCTTAGTATGTGCTTTGAATTGAGTTTGCATAAGCACTTTTTTGAAAACGCAGTACATGTTTGATTTGATGTTCATTCGCGACGAGAGAGGGAATTTGAACGTAATATAGTTTAAACAGCGTGTTTCTTTTGGAACATACATGTAAAAAATATTTGTTGTCGACCCCTCAAGCTCATCTAACTACTTTAAGATTTTGGGACACAAGAAATTGCAGGACTGATGATGGCAAACATGCTTTCATTTGATTTCAGTGCGCAGACGGGCCAGAATCACAGCAGATGTTGATTTTTGGCGTCTATTCGCCGAGAAAACTTCATTTGACTCAAATATTCATTTGAGCTGCTAGGCTCTTAATTCTTGCCAGATCGTTTTAGAAAACTTTCTACTTCAAGAAGACTCCCAAAGAAAGCTTAGTATGTGCTTTGAATTGTGTTTGCATAAGCACTTTTTTGAAAACGCAGTACATGTTTGATTTGATGTTCATTCGCGACGAGAGAGGGAATTTGAACATAATATAGTCTAAACAGCTTGTTTCTTTTGGAACATATATGTATATAAGATATGTTGTCGACCCCTCAAGCTCATCTAACTACTTTAAGATTTTGGAACCCAAGAAATTGCATGACTGATGATGGCAAACATGCTTTCATTTGATTTCAGTGCAGACGGGCCAGAATCACAGCAGATGTTGATTTTTGGCGTCTTTTCAGCGAGAAAACTTCATTTGACTCAAATATTCATTTGAGCTGCTAGGCTCTTAATTCTTGCCAGATCGTTTTAGAAAACTTTCTACTTCAAGAAGACTCCCAAAGAAAGCTTAGTATGTGCTTTGAATTGAGTTTGCATAAGCACTTTTTTGAAAACGCAGTACATGTTTGATTTGATGTTCATTCGCGACGAGAGAGGGAATTTGAACATAATATAGTCTAAACAGCGTGTTTCTTTTGGAACATATATGTAAATAAGATATGTTGTCGACCCCTCAAGCTCATCTAACTACTTTAAGATTTTGGAACACAAGAAATTGCATGACTGATGATGGCAAACATGCTTTCATTTGATTTCAGTGCGCAGACGGGCCAGAATCACAGCAGATGTTGATTTTTGGCGTCTATTCGCCGAGAAAACTTCATTTGACTCAAATGTTCATTTGAGGTGCTAGGCTCTTAATTCTTGCCAGATCGTTTTAGAAAACTTTCTACTTCAAGAAGACTCCATAAGCCCGGTAAGTATGTGCTTTGAATTGAGTTTGTACAAGCATTTTTTGAAAACGCAGTACATGTTTGATTTGATGTTCATTCGCGACGAGAGAGGGAATTTGAACATAATATAGTCTAAACAGCTTGTTTCTTTTGGAACATATATGTAAATAAGATATGTTGTCGACCCCTCAAGCTCATCTAACTACTTTAAGATTTTGGAACACAAGAAATTGCATGACTGATGATGGCAAACATGCTTTCATTTGATTTCAGTGCGCAGACTTTCCAAAATCACAGCAGATGTTGATTTTTGGCGTCTATTCGCCGAGAAAACTTCATTTGACTCAAATATTCATTTGAGCTGCTAGGCTCTTAATTCTTGCCAGATCGTTT
Organism: Xiphias gladius; assembly: GCF_016859285.1. Lineage (NCBI taxonomy): Eukaryota > Metazoa > Chordata > Actinopteri > Istiophoriformes > Xiphiidae > Xiphias > Xiphias gladius. The sequence continues at coordinate 13,655 of NW_024401693.1, forward strand.
TAGAAAACTTTCTACTTCAAGAAGACTCCCAAAGAAAGCTTAGTATGTGCTTTGAATTGAGTTTGTACAAGCATTTTTTGAAAACGCAGTACATGTTTGATTTGATGTTCATTCGCGAAGAGAGAGGGAATTTGAACATAATATAGTCTAAACAGCGAGTTTCTTTTGGAACATATATGTAAATAAGATATGTTGTCGACCCCTCAAGCTCATCTAACTACTTTAAGATGTTGGAACCCAAGAAATTGCATGACTGATGATGGCAAACATGCTTTCATTTGATTGCAGTGCGCAGACGGGCCAGAATCACAGCAGATGTTGATTTTTGGAGTCTTTTCAGCGAGAAAACTTCATTTGACTCAAATATTCATTTGAGCTGCTAGGCTCTTAATTCTTGCCAGATCGTTTTAGAAAACTTTCTACTTCAAGAAGACTCCCAAAGAAAGCTTAGTATGTGTTTTGAATTGAGTTTGCATAAGCACTTTTTTGAAAACGCAGTACATGTTTGATTTGATGTTCATTCGCGACGAGAGAGGGAATTTGAACATAATATAGTCTAAACAGCGTGTTTCTTTTGGAACATATATGTAAAAAATATTTGTTGTCGACCCCTCAAGCTCATCTAACTACTTTAAGATTTTGGAACCCAAGAAATTGCATGACTGATGATGGCAAACATGCTTTCATTTGATGTCAGTGCGCAGACGGGCCAGAATCACAGCAGATGTTGATTTTTGGAGTCTTTTCAGCGAGAAAACTTCATTTGACTCAAGTATTCATTTGAGCTGCTAGGCTCTTAATTCTTGCCAGATCGTTTTAGAAAACTTTCTACTTCAAGAAGACTCCCAAAGAAAGCTTAGTATGTGCTTTGAATTGAGTTTGCATAAGCACTTTTTTGAAAACGCAGTACATGTTTGATTTGATGTTCATTCGCGACGAGAGAGGGAATTTGAACATAATATAGTCTAAACAGCTCTTTTCTTTTGGAACATACCTGTATATATATGTATATAATATTTGTTGTCGACCCCTCAAGCTCATCTAACTACTTTAAGATTTTGGAACACAAGAAATTGTAGGACTGATGATGGCAAACATGCTTTCATTTGATTTCAGTGCGCAGACTTTACAAAATCACAGCAGATGTTGATTTTTGGCGTCTTTTCAGCGAGAAAACTTCATTTGACTCAAATATTCATTTGATCTGCTAGGCTCTTAATTCTTGTCAGATCGTTTTAGAAAACTTTCTACTTCAAGAAGACTCCCAAAGAAAGCTTAGTATGTGCTTTGAATTGAGTTTGCATAAGCACTTTTTTGAAAACGCAGTACATGTTTGATTTGATGTTCATTCGCGACGAGAGAGGGAATTTGAACATAATATAGTCTAAACAGCGTGTTTCTTTTGGAACATATATGTAAATAAGATATGTTGTCGACCCCTCAAGCTCATCTAACTACTTTAAGATTTTGGAACCCAAGAAATTGCATGACTGATGATGGCAAACATGCTTTCATTTGATTTCAGTGCGCAGACTTTCCAAAATCACAGCAGATGTTGATTTTGGCGTCTATTCGCCGAGAAAACTTCATTTGACTCAAATATTCATTTGAGCTGCTAGGCTCTTAATCCTGCCAGATCGTTTTAGAAAACTTTCTACTTCAAGAAGACTCCCAAAGAAAGCTTAGTATGTGCTTTGAATTGAGTTTGCATAAGCACTTTTTTGAAAACGCAGTACATGTTTGATTTGATGTTCATTCGCGACGAGAGAGGGAATTTTAACATAATATAGTCTAAACAGCGTGTTTCTTTTGGAACATATATGTATATAGGATATATTGTCGACCCCTCAAGCTCATCTAACTACTTTAAGATTTTGGAACCCAAGAAATTGCATGACTGATGATGGCAAACATGCTTTCATTTGATTTCAGTGCGCAGACTTTCCAAAATCACAGCAGATGTTGATTTTTGGCGTTTATTCGCCGAGAAAACTTCATTTGACTCAAATATTCATTTGAGCTGCTAGGCTCTTAATTCTTGCCAGATCGTTTTAGAAAACGTTCTACTTTAAGAAGACTCCCAAAGAAAGCTTAGTATGTGCTTTGAATTGAATTTGCATAAGCACTTTTTTGAAAACGCAGTACATGTTTGATTTGATGTTCATTCGCGACGAGAGAGGGAATTTGAACATAATATAGTCTAAACAGCGTGTTTCTTTTGGAACATATATGTATATAAGATATATTGTCGACCCCTCAAGCTCATCTAACTACTTTAAGATTTTGGAACCCAAGAAATTGCATGACTGATGACGGCAAACATGCTTTCATTTGATTTCAGTGCGCAGACGGGCCAGAATCCCAGCAGATGTTGATTTTTGGCGTGTATTCGCCGAGAAAACTTCATTTGACTCAAATATTCATTTGAACTGCTAGGCTCTTAATTCTTGCCAGATCGTTTTAGAAAACTTTCTACTTTAAGAAGATTCCCAAAGCAAGGTAAGTATGTGCTTTGAATTGATTTTGCATAAGCACTTTTTTGAAAACGCAGTACATGTTTGATTTGATGTTCATTCGCGACGAGAGAGGGAATTTGAACATAATATAGTCTAAACAGCTTTTTTTTTTGGAACATAACTATATAATATATGTATATAAGATATGTTGTCGACCCCTCAAGCTCATCTAACTACTTTAAGATTTTGGAACCCAAGAAATTGCATGACTGATGATGGCAAACATGCTTTCATTTGATTTCAGTGCGCAGACGGGCCAGAATCACAGCAGATGTTGATTTTTGCCTTTTCAGCAGAGAAAACTTCATTTGACTCAAATATTCATTTGAGCTGCTAGGCTCTTAATTCTTGCCAGATCGTTTTAGAAAACTTTCTACTTCAAGAAGACTCCCAAAGAAAGCTTAGTATGTGCTTTGAATTGAGTTTGCATAAGCACTTTTTTGAAAACGCAGTACATGTTTGATTTGATGTTCATTCGCGACGAGAGAGGGAATTTGAACATAATATAGTCTAAACAGCGTGTTTCTTTTGGAACATATATGTAAATAAGATATGTTGTCGACCCCTCAAGCTCATCTAACTACTTTAAGATTTTGGAACACAAGAAATTGCATGACTGATGATGGCAAACATGCTTTCATTTGATTTCAGTGCGCAGACGGGCCAGAATCACAGCAGATGTTGATTTTTGGCGTGTATTCGCCGAGAAAACTTCATTTGACTCAAATATTCATTTGAGCTGCTAGGCTCTTAATTCTTGCCAGATCGTTTTAGAAAACTTTCTACTTCAAGAAGACTCCCAAAGAAAGCTTAGTATGTGCTTTGAATTGAGTTTGCATAAGCACTTTTTTGAAAACGCAGTACATGTTTGATTTGATGTTCATTCGCGATGAGAGAGGGAATTTGAACATAATATAGTCTAAACAGCTTGTTTCTTTTGGAACATATATGTAAATAAGATATGTTGTCGACCCCTCAAGCTCATCTAACTACTTTAAGATTTTGGAACCCAAGAAATTGCATGACTGATGATGGCAAACATGCTTTCATTTGATTTCAGTGCGCAGACTTTCCAAAATCACAGCAGATGTTGATTTTTGGCGTCTTTTCAGCGAGAAAACTTCATTTGACTCAAATATTCATTTGAGCTGCTAGGCTCTTAATTCTTGCCAGATCGTTTTAGAAAACTTTCTACTTCAAGAAGACTCCCAAAGAAAGCTTAGTATGTGCTTTGAATTGAGTTTGCATGAGCACTTTTTTGAAAACGCAGTACATGTTTGATTTGATGTTCATTCGCGACGAGAGAGGGAATTTGAGCATAATATAGTCTAAACAGCTTGTTTCTTTTGGAACATATATGTATATAAGATATGTTGTCGACCGCTCAAGCTCATCTAACTACTTTAAGATTTTGGAACCCAAGAAATTGCATGACTGATGATGGCAAACATGCATTCATTTGATTTCAGTGCGCAGACGGGCCAGAATCACAGCAGATGTTGATTTTTGGCGTCTTTTCAGCGAGAAAACTTCATTTGACTCAAATATTCATTTGAGCTGCTAGGCTCTTAATTCTTGCCAGATCCTTTTAGAAAACTTTCTACTTCAAGAAGACTCCCAAAGAAAGCTTAGTATGTGCTTTGAATTGAGTTTGCATAAGCACTTTTTTGAAAACGCAGTACATGTTTGATTTGATGTTCATTCGCGACGAGAGAGGGAATTTGAACATAATATAGTCTAAACAGCGTGTTTCTTTTGGAACATATATGTATATAAGATATATTGTCGACCCTTCAAGCTCATCTAACTACTTTAAGATTTTGGAACCCAAGAAATTGCATGACTGATGATGGCAAACATGCTTTCATTTGATTTCAGTGCGCAGACTTTCCAAAATCACAGCAGATGTTGATTTTTGGCGTCTATTCGCCGAGAAAACTTCATTTGACTCAAATATTCATTTGAGCTGCTAGGCTCTTAATTCTTGCCAGATCGTTTTAGAAAACTTTCTACTTCAAGAAGACTCCCAAAGAAAGCTTAGTATGTGCTTTGAATTGAGTTTGCATAAGCATTTTTTGAAAACGCAGTACATTTGTTTTGATGTTCATTCGCATTTGAGAGAGGGAATTTGAACATAATATAGTCTAAACAGCTTGTTTCTTTTGGAACATATATGTAAATAAGATATGTTGTCGACCCCTCAAGCTCATCTAACTACTTTAAGATTTTGGAACCCAAGAAATTGCATGACTGATGATGGCAAACATGCTTTCATTTGATTTCAGTGCGCAGACTTTCCAAAATCACAGCACATGTTGATTTTTGGCGTCTTTTCAGCGAGAAAACTTCATTTGACTCAAATATTCATTTGAGCTGCTAGGCTCTTAATTCTTGCCAGATCGTTTTAGAAAACTTTCTACTTCAAGAAGACTCCCAAAGAAAGCTTAGTATAAGCTTTGAATTGAGTTTGCATGAGCACTTTTTTGAAAACGCAGTACATGTTTGATTTGATGTTCATTCGCATTTAGAGAGGAATTTGAGCATAATATAGTCTAAACAGCTTGTTTCTTTTGGAACATATATGTATATAAGATATGTTGTCGACCGCTCAAGCTCATCTAACTACTTTAAGATTTTGGAACCCAAGAAATTGCATGACTGATGATGGCAAACATGCATTCATTTGATTTCAGTGCGCAGACGGGCCAGAATCACAGCAGATGTTGATTTTTGGCGTCTTTTCAGCGAGAAAACTTCATTTGACTCAAATATTCATTTGAGCTGCTAGGCTCTTAATTCTTGCCAGATCCTTTTAGAAAACTTTCTACTTCAAGAAGACTCCAAAAGAAAGCTTAGTATGTGCTTTGAATTGAGTTTGCATAAGCACTTTTTTGAAAACGCAGTACATGTTTGATTTGATGTTCATTTGCGATGAGAGAGGGAATTTGAACATAATATAGTCTAAACAGCTTGTTTCTTTTGGAACATATATGTAAATAAGATATGTTGTCGACCCCTCAAGCTCATCTAACTACTTTAAGATTTTGGAACCCAAGAAATTGCATGACTGATGATGGCAAACATGCTTTCATTTGATTTCAGTGCGCAGACTTTCCAAAATCACAGCAGATGTTGATTTTTGGCGTCTATTCGCCGAGAAAACTTCATTTGACTCAAATATTCATTTGAGCTGCTAGGCTCTTAATTCTTGCCAGATCGTTTTAGAAAACTTTCTACTTTAAGAAGACTCCCAAAGAAAGCTTAGTATGTGCTTTGAATTGAGTTTGCATAAGCACTTTTCTGAAAACGCAGTACATGTTTGATTTGATGTTCATTCGCATGACGAGAGGAATTTGAACATAATATAGTCTAAACAGCTTGTTTCTTTTGGAACATATATGTATATAAGATATGTTGTCGACCCCTCAAGCTCATCTAACTACTTTAAGATTTTGGAACCCAAGAAATTGCATGACTGATGATGGCAAACATGCTTTCATTTGATTTCAGTGCGCAGACGGGCCAGAATCGCAGCAGATGTTGATTTTGGCGCCTTTTCAGCGAGAAAACTTCATTTAACTCAAATATTCATTTGAGCTGCTAGGCTCTTAATTCTTGCCAGATCCTTTTAGAAAACTTTCTACTTCAAGAAGACTCCAAAGAAAGCTAAGTATGTGCTTTGAATTGAGTTTGCATAAGCACTTTTTTGAAAACGCAGTACATGTTTGATTTGATGTTCATTCGCGAAGAGAGAGGGAATTTGAACATAATATAGTCTAAACAGCTTGTTTCTTTTGGAACATATATGTATATAAGATATGTTGTTGACCCCTCAAGCTCATCTAACTACTTTAAGATTTTGGAACCCAAGAAATTGCATGACTGATGATGGCAAACATGCTTTCATTTGATTTCAGTGCGCAGACGGGCCAGAATCACAGCAGATGTTGATTTTTGGCGTCTATTCGCCGAGAAAACTTCATTTGACTCAAATATTCATTTGAGCTGCTAGGCTCTTAATTCTTGCCAGATCGTTTTAGAAAACTTTCTACTTCAAGAAGACTCCCAAAGCAAGGTAAGTATGTGCTTTGAATTGAGTTTGCATAAGCACTTTTTTGAAAACGCAGTACATGTTTGATTTGATGTTCATTCGCGAAGAGAGAGGGAATTTGAACATAATATAGTCTAAACAGCTTGTTTATTTTGGAACATACCTATATATATATATATATGTAAGAGATGTTGTCGACCCCTCAAGCTCATCTAACTACTTTAAGATTTTGGAACCCAAGAAATTGCATGACTGATGATGGCAAACATGCTTTCATTTGATTTCAGTGCGAGACGGGCCAGAATCACAGCAGATGTTGATTTTTGGCCTTTTCAGCGAGAAAACTTCATTTGACTCAAATATTCATTTGAGCTGCTAGGCTCTTAATTCTTGCCAGATCGTTTTAGAAAACTTTCTACTTCAAGAAGACTCCAAACGAAAGCTAAGTATGTGCTTTGAATTGAGTTTGCATAAGCATTTTTTGAAAACGCAGTACATGTTTGACTTGATGTTCATTCGCAACGAGAGAGGGAATTTGAACATAATATAGTCTAAAAAGCTCGTTTCTTTTGGAACATATATGTATATAAGATATGTTGTCGACCCTCAAGCTCATCTAACTACTTTAAGATTTTGGAACCCAAGAAATTGCATGACTGATGATGGCAAACATGCTTTCATTTGATTTCAGTGCGCAGACGGGCCAGAATCACAGCAGATGTTGATTTTTGGCATCTTTCACGAGAAAAACTTCATTTGACTCAAATATTCATTTGAGCTGCTAGGCTCTTAATTCTGCCAGATCGTTTTAGAAAACTTTCTACTTCAAGAAGACTCCCAAAGAAAGCTTAGTATGTGCTTTGAATTGAGTTTGCATAAGCACTTTTTGAAAACGCAGTACATGTTTGATTTGATGTTCATTCGCGAGAGAGGGAATTTGAACATAATATAGTCTAAACAGCGTGTTTTTTTTAACATATATATGTATATAAGATATATTGTCGACCCTCAAGCTCATCTAACTACTTTAAGATTTTGGAACCCAAGAAATTGCATGACTGATGATGGCAAACATGCTTTCATTTGATTTCAGTGCGAGACGGGCCAAAATCACAGCAGATGTTGATTTTTGCATATTCACGAGAAAACTTCATTTGACTCAAATATTCATTTGAGCTGCTAGGCTCTTAATTCTGCCAGATCGTTTTAGAAAACTTTCTACTTCAAGAAGACTCCCAAAGAAAGCTTAGTATGTGCTTTTGAATTGAGTTTGCATAAGCACTTTTTGAAAACGCAGTACATGTTTGATTTGATGTTCATTCGCATTTGAGAGGGAATTTGAACATAATATAGTCTAAACAGCTTGTTTCTTTTGGAACATATATGTATATAAGATATGTTGTCGACCCTCAAGCTCATCTAACTACTTTTAAGATTTTGGAACCCAAGAAATTGCATGACTGATGATGGCAAACATGCTTTCATTTGATTTCAGTGCAGACGGGCCAAAATCACAGCAGATGTTGATTTTTGGCGTCTATTCGGCGAGAAAACTTCATTTGACTCAAATATTCATTTGAGCTGCTACGCTCTTAATTCTTGCCAGATCGTTTTAGAAAACTTTCTACTTCAAGAAGACTCCCAAAGAAAGCTTAGTATGTGCTTTGAATTGAGTTTGCATAAGCACTTTTTGAAAACGCAGTACATGTTTGATTTGATGTTCATTCGCGACGAGGAAGGAATTTGAACATAATATAGTCTAAACAGCTTGTTTCTTTTGGAACATATATGTATATAAGATATGTTGTCGACCCCTCAAGCTCATCTAACTACTTTAAGATTTTGGAACCCAAGAAATTGCATGACTGATGATGGCAAACATGCTTTCATTTGATTTCAGTGCGCAGACGGGCCAGAATCACAGCAGATGTTGAGTTTTGGCGTCTATTCGCTGAGAAAAACTTCATTTGACTCAAATATTCATTTGAGCTGCTAGGCTCTTAATTCTTGCCAGATCGTTTTAGAAAACTTTCTACTTCAAGAAGACTCCCAAAGAAAGCTTAGTATGTGCTTTGAATTGAGTTTGCATAAGCACTTTTTTGAAAACGCAGTACATGTTTGATTTGATGTTCATTCGCATTTAGAGAGGAATTTGAACATAATATAGTCTAAACAGCTTGTTTCTTTTGGAACATATATGTATATAAGATATGTTGTCGACCCTCTCTCAAGCTCATCTAACTACTTTTAAGATTTTGGAACCCAAGAAATTGCATGACTGATGATGGCAAACATGCTTTCATTTGATTTCAGTGCGAGACGGGCCAGAATCACAGCAGATGTTGATTTTTGCCTATTCGCCGAGAAAACTTCATTTGACTCAAATATTCATTTGAGCTGCTAGGCTCTTAATTCTTGCCAGATCGTTTTAGAAAACTTTCTACTTCAAGAAGACTCCAAAGAAAGCTTAGTATGTGCTTTGAATTGAGTTTGCATAAGCACTTTTTTGAAAACGCAGTACATGTTTGATTTGATGTTCATTCGCCACGAGAGAGGGAATTTGAACATAATATAGTCTAAACAGCTTGTTTCTTTTGGAACATATATGTATATAAGATATGTTGTCGACCCCTCAAGCTCATCTAACTACTTTTAAGATTTTGGAACCCAAGAAATTGCATGACTGATGATGGCAAACATGCTTTCATTTGATTTCAGTGCGCAGACGGGCCAGAATCACAGCAGATGTTGATTTTTGGCGTCTTTTCAGCGAGAAAACTTCATTTGACTCAAATATTCATTTGAGCTGCTAGGCTCTTAATTCTTGCCAGATCCTTTTAGAAAACTTTCTACTTCAAGAAGACTCAAAAAGAACGCTAAGTATGTGCTTTGAATTTGAGTTCGCATAAGCACTTTTTTGAAAACGCGGGACATGTTTGATTTGATGTTCATTCGCGACAAGAGAGGGAATTTGAACATAATATAGTCTAAACAGCTTGTTTCTTTTTGGAGCATATATGTATATAAGATATGTTGTCGACCCCTCAAGCTCATCTAACTACTTTAAGATTTTGGAACCCAAGAAATTGCATGACTGATGATGGCAAACATGCTTTCATTTGATTTCAGTGCGCAGACTTTCCAAAATCACAGCAGATGTTGATTTTTGCCTTTTTCAGCGAGAAAACTTCATTTGACTCAAATATTCATTTGAGCTGCTAGGCTCTTAATTCTTGCCAGATTCTTTTAGAAAACTTTCTACTTCAAGAAGACTCCCAAAGAAAGCTTAGTATGTGCTTTGAATTGAGTTTGTACAAGCATTTTTTGAAAAACGCAGTACATGTTTGATTTGATGTTCATTCGATTTAGAGAGGGAATTTGAACATAATATAGTCTAAACAGCTTGTTTCTTTTTGGAACATACCTGTATATATATGTATATAATATTTTTTGTCGACCCCTCAAGCTCATCTAACTACTTTAAGATTTTGGAACCCAAGAAATTGCATGACTGATGATGGCAAACATGCTTTCATTTGATTTCAGTGCGCAGACTTTCCAAAATCACAGCAGATGTTGATTTTTGGCGCCTATTCAGCGAGAAAACTTCATTTGACTCAAATATTCATTTGAGCTTCTAGGCTCTTAATTCTTGCCAGATCCTTTTAGAAAACTTTCTACTTCAAGAAGACTCCCAAAGAAAGCTTAGTATGTGCTTTGAATTGAGTTTGCATAAGCACTTTTTTTAAAACGCAGTACATGTTTGATTTGATGTTCATTCGCCATTTGAGAGAGGAATTTGAACATAATATAGTCTAAACAGCTTGTTTCTTTTGGAACATACCATATGTATATAAGATATGTTGTCGACCCTCAAGCTCATCTAACTACTTTTAAGATTTTGAACCCAAGAAATTGCATGACTGATGATGGCAAACATGCTTTCATTTGATTTCAGTGCGCAGACTTTCCAAAATCACAGCAGATGTTGATTTTCGCCTTTTTCAGCGAGAAAACTTCATTTGACTCAAATATTCATTTGAGCTGCTAGGCTCTTAATTTTGCCAGATCCTTTTAGAAAACTTTCTACTTCAAGAAGACTCCCAAAGAAAGCTTAGTATGTGCTTTGAATTGAGTTTGCATAAGCACTTTTTGAAAACGCAGTACATGTTTGATTTGATGTTCATTCATGAGAGAGGGAATTTGAACATAATATAGTCTAAACAGCTTGTTTCTTTTGGAACATATATGTATATAAGATATGTTGTCGACCCTCAAGCTCATCTAACTACTTAAGATTTTGGAACCCAAGAAATTGCATGACTGATGATGGCAAACATGCTTTCATTTGATTTCAGTGCACAGACTTTCCAAAATCACAGCAGATGTTGATTTTTGGCGTCTATTCACCGAGAAAACTTCATTTGATTCAAATATTCATTTGAGCTGCTAGGCTCTTAATTCTTGCCAGATCCTTTTAGAAAACTTTCTACTTCAAGAAGACTCCAAAGAAAGCTTAGTATGTGCTTTGAATTGAGTTTGCATAAGCACTTTTTGAAAACGCAGTACATGTTTGATTTGATGTTCATTCATGCATTTAGAGAGGGAATTTGAACATAATATAGTCTAAACAGCTTGTTTCTTTTGGAACATATATGTATATAAGATATGTTGTCGACCCCTCAAGCTCATCTAACTACTTTAAGATTTTGGAACCCAAGAAATTGCATGACTGATGATGGCAAACATGCTTTCATTTGATTTCAGTGCGCAGACTTTCCAAAATCACAGCAGATGTTGATTATTGCGCTCTATTCACCGAGAAAACTTCATTTGACTCAAATATTCATTTGAGCTGCTAGGCTCTTAATTCTTGCCAGATCGTTTTAGAAAACTTTCTACTTCAAGAAGACTCCCAAAGAAAGCTTAGTATGTGCTTTGAATTGAGTTTGCATAAGCACTTTTTGAAAACGCAGTACATGTTTGATTTGATGTTCATTCGCCATTTAGAGGGAATTTGAACATAATATAGTCTAAACAGCTTGTTTCTTTTGGAACATATATGTATATAAGATATGTTGTCGACCCCTCAAGCTCATCTAACTACTTTAAGATTTTGGAACCCAAGAAATTGCATGACTGATGATGGCAAACATGCTTTCATTTGATTTCAGTGCGCAGACTTTCCAAAATCACAGCAGATGTTGATTTTTGGCGTCTATTCGCCGAGAAAACTTCATTTGACTCAAATATTCATTTGAGCTGCTAGGCTCTTAATTCTTGCCAGATCGTTTTAGAAAACTTTCTACTTCAAGAAGACTCCCAAAGAAAGCTTAGTATGTGCTTTGAATTGAGTTTGCATAAGCACTTTTTGAAAACGCAGTACATGTTTGATTTGATGTTAATTCGCCAAGAGAGGGAATTTGAACATAATATAGTCTAAACAGCTTGTTTTTTTGGAACATATATGTATATAAGATATGTTGTCGACCCTCAAGCTCATCTAACTACTTTAAGATTTTGGAACCCAAGAAATTGCATGACTGATGATGGCAAACATGCTTTCATTTGATTTCAGTGCGAGACTTTCCAAAATCACAGCAGATGTTGATTTTTGCCTATTCAGCGAGAAAACTTCATTTGACTCAAATATTCATTTGAGCTGCTAGGCTTTAATTCTGCCAGATCCTTTTAGAAAACTTTCTACTTCAAGAAGACTCCCAAAGCAAGGTAAGTATGTGCTTTGAATTGAGTTTGTACAAGCACTTTTTTGAAAACGCAGTACATGTTTGATTTGATGTTCATTCACACAGAGAGGAATTTGAACATAATATAGTCTAAACAGCTTGTTTTTTTTTTGGAACATACCTATATAATATACGTATATAAGATATGTTGTCGACCCCTCAAGCTCATCTAACTACTTTAAGATTTTGGAACCCAAGAAATTGCAGGACTGATGATGGCAAACATGCTTTCATTTGATTTCAGTGCAGACTTTCCAAAATCACAGCAGATGTTGATTTTGGCGCCTTATTCAGCGAGAAAACTTCATTTGACTCAAATATTCATTTGAGCTGCTAGGCTCTTAATTCTGCCAGATCGTTTTAGAAAACTTTCTACTTCAAGAAGACTCCCAAAGAAAGCTTAGTATGTGCTTTGAATTGAGTTTGCATAAGCACTTTTTTTGAAAACGCAGTACATGTTTGATTTGATGTTCATTCATGATTAGAGAGGGAATTTGAACATAATATAGTCTAAACAGCTTGTTTCTTTTGGAACATACCTATATATATATGTATATAAGATATGTTGTCGATCCCTCAAGCTCATCTAACTACTTTAAGATTTTGGAACCCAAGAAATTGCATGACTGATGATGGCAAACATGCTTTCATTTGATTTCAGTGCGCAGACTTTCCAAAATCACAGCAGATGTTGATTTTGGCGCCTATTCAGCGAGAAAATCTTCATTTGACTCAAATATTCATTTGAGCTGCTAGGCTCTAAATTCTTGCCAGATCCTTTTTAGAAAACTTTCTACTTCAAGAAGACTCCCAAAGCAAGCTTAGTATGTGCTTTGAATTGAGTTTGCATAAGCACTTTTTGAAAACGCAGTACATGTTTGATTTGATGTTCATTCATGACGAGAGAGGGAATTTGAACATAATATAGTCTAAACAGCTTGTTTCTTTTTGGGAACATATATGTATATAAGATATGTTGTCGACCCTCAAGCTCATCTAACTACTTTAAGATTTTGGAACCCAAGAAATTGCATGACTGATGATGGCAAACATGCTTTCATTTGATTTCAGTGCGAGACGGCCAGAATCACAGCAGATGTTGATTTTTGGCTATTCGCCGAGAAAACTTCATTTGACTCAAATATTCATTTGAGCTGCTAGGCTCTTAATTCTTGCCAGATCCTTTTAGAATACTTTCTACTTCAAGAAGACTCCCAAAGAAAGCTTAGTATGTGCTTTGATTTGAGTTTGCATAAGCACTTTTTTTAAAAATAATTACATTTTTTATTTTCTATTAATTGTCGACGAGAGAGGGAATTTGAACATAATATAGTCTAAACAGCGTGTTTTTTGGAACATATATGTATATAAGATATGTTGTCGAATTCTCAAGCTCATCTAACTACTTTTAAGATTTTGGAACCCAAGAAATTGTATGACTGATGATGGCAAACATAAGCTTTCATTTGATTTCAGTGCGCAGACTTTCCAAAATCACAGCAGATGTTGATTTTATGCCTATTCACGAGAAAACTTCATTTGACTCAAATATTCATTTGAGCTGCTAGGCTCTTAATTCTTGCCAGATCCTTTTAGAAAACTTTCTACTTCAAGAAGACTCCCAAAGAAAGCTTGGTATGTGCTTTGAATTGAGTTTGTATAAGCACTTTTTTTGAAAACGCAGTACATGTTTGATTTGATGTTCATTCATGATTTAGAGAGGGAATTTGAACATAATATAGTCTAAACAGCTTGTTTCTTTTGGAACATATATGTATATAAGATATGTTGTCGACCCTCAAGCTCATCTAACTACTTTAAGATTTTGGAACCCAAGAAATTGCATGACTGATGATGGCAAACATGCTTTCATTTGATTTCAGTAAGAGACTTTCCAAAATCACAGCAGATGTTGATTTTACGCCTTTTTTCAGCGAGAAAACTTCATTTGACTCAAATATTCATTTGAGCTGCTAGGCTCTTAATTTTGCCAGATCGTTTTAGAAAACTTTCACTTCAAGAAGACTCCAAAGAAAGGTAAGTATGTGCTTTGAATTGAGTTTGCATGAGCACTTTTTGAAAACGCAGTACATGTTTGATTTGATGTTCATTCGCCATTTAGAGAGGGAATTTGAACATAATATAGTCTAAACAGCTTGTTTCTTTGGAACATATATGTATATAAGATATGTTGTCGACCCTCAAGCTCATCTAACTACTTTAAGATTTTGGGAACCCAAGAAATTGCATGACTGATGATGGCAAACATGCTTTCATTTGATTTCAGTGCGAGACGGGCCAGAATCACAGCAGATGTTGATTTTTGGGCGCTTTTTCAGCTTATAGAAAACTTCATTTGACTCAAATATTCATTTGAGCTGCTAGCTCTTAATTTTGCCAGATCCTTTTAGAAAACTTTCTACTTCAAGAAGACTCCCAAAGAAAGCTTAGTATGTGCTTTGAATTGAGTTTGCATAAGCATTTTTGAAAACGCAGTACATGTTTGATTTGATGTTCATTCATGACGAGAGGGAATTTGAACATAATATAGTCTAAACAGCTTGTTTCTTTTTGGAACATACCTATATATATGTATATAAGATATGTTGTCGACCCTCAAGCTCATCTAACTACTTTAAGATTTTGGAACCCAAGAAATTGCATGACTGATGATGGCAAACATGCTTTCATTTGATTTCAGTGCGCAGACTTTCCAAAATCACAGCAGATGTTGATTTTTGCGCCTTTTCAGCGAGAAACTTCATTTGACTCAAATATTCATTTGAGCTGCTAGGCTCTTAATTTTGCCAGATCGTTTAGAAAACTTTCTACTTCAAGAGGATTCCCAAAGAAAGTTAAGTATGTGCTTTGAATTGAGTTTGTACAAGCACTTTTTTTAAAACGCAGTACATGTTTGATTTGATGTTCATTCGCGAAGAGAGAGGAATTTGAACATAATATAGTCTAAACAGCTTGTTTCTTTTGGAACATACATATCTGTATATAAGATATGTTATTGATCCATCAAGCTTATCTAACTACTTTAAGATTTTGAACGCAAGAAATTGCATGACTGATGATGGCAAACATGCTTTATTTGATTTCAGTGCGCAGACTTTCTAAAATCACAGCAGATGTTGATTTTTTATGTCTTTTCAGCGAGAAAACTTCATTTGACTCAAATATTCATTTGAGCTGCTAGGCTCTTAATTCTTGCCAGATCCTTTTAGAAAACTTTCTACTTCAAGAAGACTCCCAAAGAAAGCTTAGTATGTGCTTTGAATTGAGTTTGTACAAGCACTTTTTTGAAAACGCAGTACATGTTTGATTTGATGTTCATTCGCGACGAGAGAGGGAATTTGAACATAATATAGTCTAAACAGCTTGTTTCTTTTGGAACATATATGTATATAAGATATGTTGTCGACCCCTCAAGCTCATCTAACTACTTTCAGATTTTGGAACCCAAGAAATTGCATGACTGATGATGGCAAACATGCTTTCATTTGATTTCAGTGCCAGAGACTTCCAAAATCACAGCAGATGTTGATTTTGGCGTCTATTCAGCGAGAAAACCTCATTTGACTCAAATATTCATTTGAGCTGCTAGGCTCTTAATTCTTGCCAGATCGTTTTAGAAAACTTTCTACTTCAAGAAGACTCCCAAAGAAAGCTTAGTATGTGCTTTGAATTGAGTTTGTACAAGCATTTTTTGAAAACGCAGTACATGTTTGATTTGATGTTCATTCATGATTTAGAGAGGAATTTGAACATAATATAGTCTAAACAGCTTGTTTCTTTTGGAACATATATGTATATAAGATATGTTGTCGAATTCTCAAGCTCATCTAACTACTTTAAGATTTTGGAACCCAAGAAATTGCATGACTGATGATGGCAAACATGCTTTCATTTGATTTCAGTGCGCAGACTCCAAAATCACAGCAGATGTTGATTTTTGGCGCCTTTCAGCGAGAAAACTCATTTGACTCAAATATTCATTTGAGCTGCTAGGCTCTTAATCTTGCCAGATCGTTTTAGAAAACTTTCTACTTCAAGAAGACTCCCAAAGAAAGCTTAGTATGTGCTTTGAATTGAGTTTGCATAAGCACTTTTTGAAAAACGAGTACATGTTTGATTTGATGTTCATTCGCATTTAGAGAGAGGGAATTTGAACATAATATAGTCTAAACAGCTTGTTTCTTTTGAACATATATGTATATAAGATATGTTGTCGACCCTCAAGCTCATCTAACTACTTTAAGATTTTGGAACCCAAGAAATTGCATGACTGATGATGGCAAACATGC
>NW_024401694.1:0-5000 GCF_016859285.1 Xiphias gladius
TCAAAATCCACAAATAAGAAATGAATATGATATTCAGATACGTTTGGTAGTGGTGGTGTGGTCCTAACAGCAGTAGTCACATTTCACCACCTGCATTCTCCACGCTGAGCACCACTGTAGGATTACTGCTGGGTTATTTATAGGAGCCGGTTGCCAAAATAACACCTCGGTGTCCGCCTGCCTGCCTGCCTGCCTGCCTGCCTGCATGTATGCATGTGTGCATGCCTTCGAGCCAAGACAGCGACCCACTGCATGGAAAGGACATTCAGCTGGTCCGAAAGCTCCCCAGCAACAACAACACACACAGGGACGAACACACACCTCCAGTACGCTCCTATAACCTACGCTGTTGTAGCCGACTGTACACAAACGCCTCTCGGATTTACCTCCGACTCCTTCGGCTGATCCTTGAACACATCTTTCCCTTTCGGCCTCTGTCTGTCGCCGTTATCGTTAAGGTTATTAATGATAGGTACCTCCATGTCGTCCGCCTGCATCTCTCGAGGTTGGTGCGGCTCACTTCCTCTTCCGCGGGTAGTGCATACCGGTCCGGTAAAGAGCCGAGACTGTACCGCACCAGGAGAAGCTCCGGACTCCAAGTTGAGGATCTCCTCCGCCTCCTGCTACGCCACAGCCCCCCCCCCCACCCCATGCTCCCGAGTGCGCTTGATTCGCTGTTCCTGTGCGCTGCGACAGGGCGGGGTTAAAGAGAATCCTTAGACAGCAGAGAAGAACTTCAGTTCACAACGTCAAAGTAAAACAAGGTGGTGTCACATGGGGTCGGTGTCCTAATACAGTGGGCTGCTGGCTGAAAATGCTAAAGGACTAATACACCTCATAATAAAACAAAAATACTACTTTGGAGAGCGTTGGGCTTGGTAATGTTCAATAAAATATGCTCCAAATGTAAAAATGATTAATGCAGCAAAATTTAGCAATGTAAGAATATATTAGCACACATGACAAGTAAATATTTCAGCAGTATCAAACAAACATTTTAAATTCCTGATTTTAATTTGAAGTGCAGTTAAATTGATATTAATGGGTGAAAATGCTGCTGATAAGTGAGATAAAATCAAAAACAGTAACGCAGGAATACATCCATCCTTTCCTGCGAATCCCTTCTACGTGTGAGGAGTCTGAATTAGATGCAGGAATGGGAGCCTCCACCACTCATAGTGAAAACAGCTAATTACAGAATGTAAATACACTGAATAGCTGTTGCTGAAAAAAATGCAGAAAACAAGCTTTTATTTCCTGAAAATATGAAGGACTATAAAGTTGTCACAGTAACATTAGACAAGTTGTTACTACTGAAAATAAGAAATTAATCATTTCAGTTAAATATATTTTAAAATTATTATTATTATTATTATTAAATGTATACAGGTAACGTTTAGCTTTGCATAAAACAGATAATAACAATATGTAATATTTAACATTTGGTTTCTGTAAGTACATTGAAGTCATGGTGATGAGTGACGTGTTGAGCTGTCTCTATAAAAGCAGAGCCCACAATTCTATACACGTGATATTTTGGTGTCAAATTATTACAGACGATGGAATTTCACGAGTGCATATGTCACTGGTGGAAATGTATGAATATTAATGCAATGTTTGAGAAACACATCCGTTCTGAGGGGTTGCACAAGTTTCGTCCAGTTAACATTGAAAGTATAGGACAAAGATGGCGCCTGGGCCATTTTTTAAGAGATGCTAAAAGTTGTATATGTTCCACTCGCCATGGAGACGACGTCAAAAATCAGAACGATCCATAGATCAACGTCTGACGTCGGTGTGCTCAACCTGGGGCCCCGCTTCTTGTACGTGGATGGTTGAGTTTGCATGTTTTAATTTTGATTACAGCATCAAATACACGAATCCAAAACCTGTACAAGTGCAAGTTTATTCATACCTGAGTGGAAACATGATCGTTCATTGAAAGAATTTATGACTTAATTGTCGGATCTGGATTTAAAGTTCTTCAGTCACCTGTAGATCGGTACTGTTGAGTTTACACATTTGAAAATGAGAAAGGTTATATACATTACTTTGAAAAGTACAGAGCCCTCGGAGATTATATACTTTATCTAGTGCGCAGTGACCGATAATAGGCGGGTAAGTCATTATATTGCGCACATAAAATAACAACATCATCTCGGGACTTAGATGATATTGTTACCTATCGTCCGACCTTGATGTAACGAGGGAGGTAATAAATCATGGAAGTGTATGAGCCCCGAACACGAGATGGTTTGTATTCATTTATAACAGTTTGATGCAGTTACAACCTGCTTGAAACGTGAAGCTTAGTCCGTAATCACTCCTCAGTGTTTGCACAGCACACCAGTCAACTTAAATGCACTACAAACGTACATTTTTGCTTTCACCTGCTTAAGGTCTTAATTGAAATAAAACCAACAAAAAATGTTGGAAACAATCTGTAACATTGAAGAGAAGCAGTGGAATTGAAGAATATTTAAATCCTTTTTAATTCTTATTTCACTAGTACAAAATGCCAAAATGTAACAGCAGAGTTTGTTTGAAACTGTTTTAAAGTCAGAACTGCACAGTTATCTCCACATTTTAATCCAGACTTTAATTAGTCAGATCATGTCATGACTAATGTGACTAATGTTTTTTGTTTGGTTTTTTTCTTTCCATTTAGGTCATCTGGTGAGGCCAACGCAAATCCTTCAGATAATCTCTACAAACCTGAGGAACCGTCCTCTGAGCAGATCAAACATCGACTCCATTTACGAGTCCATACCCAGCCTGTACCACAGCCTCGTGACAGGTTCTAAGGATTTCCCTTTAATCCCAGTGAAAGGATTGTACAGCTCGCGCCTGATGTTCACGCCCTTTCCCCATAGCAGGCAGAGCCAGAGGGAGAATACCCCACCATCTCCTCTAACGGAAGAACCAGCAAGTCTGGTGGTGCCCACTGCAGGCTCCAGTTCTCCTCCTCCAAATATACTGACTCCAGTTCTTCATGAGAAGACGGAGATAGAAGCGCTGAAGGCCGACCGCAGGAACTGTGTCCGCAGCTTGGAGTTTGATGGCAGCACTGTCACCAGAGTCATCTCCACTGTGTACCGCACTGAAAGCGCTGAGCTGACCAACTGCTGGAGAGTGACCGACTACACTGCAGACGGACACCTTCTCATGTCAGTCCTCTGTCGGTTTACCAAGGTGTCGACAAAGTGCGCAAAGACTCCGAAACAGGGGAAGCGGAAGGATACAGAGGAAGAGAGCAGCAGCAGCAGCAGCAGCCTGTCTCCACCAAAGAAGCGCTTGAGAGTGTGATGGGATGGTCCAACACTCCACCAGTTCTCATGCACCAACATGGACATTAAGCAGCTCCCAGAGGTTCTTTGGTGCTTTGACCACATTTGCACTGCTGCAGCTTTTGGTCTGTCCCTCGTGGCCTGTGCATCTGGCACGGCTAGAGAGCACCCAGGTAGCGTCTTGCACCGGGGCCCATGCAGACATGCTGCACCATGGATATGGTTGGCTGAGGAGTTATTATTGTGGTTTTGTAAATAGTTATTTTCATCATGGTACACAGGTCAGTGTTTTTGGTGCGTCTCGTACCTTTCTTTATTTCTTTATGCTGGCCTGTGTGTCTGGTATGGTGGAAAACATGAGGGAGCTGCCAGGAACTCTTGAGATAGGAGCTCCCTTGAAAGAAATTTTTTTTTTTTTTTTTCACCCCAACAGGATGAATTGGAAACACTAAATTGCCTGTGCCCTGTTCAGGGTTTACCTCACCTCCTACCCAATATGTGTTGGGACAGACAGCAGTCTCCCTGAAGACTTGAACAGCAAAAGCACTTACGATGGATGTCTGTAAATAAAGTTGAATGTGTTTTCTTGAGCTAGAAGCACATGCAACTTGACTCATCATCACAAGGAAGAACAGCCTGATGGAAGAGGCAGGACAAGACAGGATCAGCAAGACAGGGGCCAGTGAAGATACTAACCCCACCTGCAGTTTTCTCCCAGCAATCCAGACCAGCCAGAGGTGGACAGAGTGGAAAACATGTACCTGTTCATCAAGGATCAAAATCTGGGACACCAAGATGTCTTTACTTATAAAGGATTTTGACTTTGATTTGAAACCTCACCAAGAATGAACAAATTGGTAAGTATTCCTTGAAAAAGCATCTAAAAGTTAAAATATATTGTGTTTATACTGTGGTAGCCCCTTCTACATACATTTTTTTTACATTTACTTTCATTGTAATAAAGGCTTGTAATGTCCATTTTGTGTTGACAGACTATGTCAAAGAGTAGTGACGTTTCTAAAGTTATGTCCCAAAATAATCAAAAATTATCTGGAGGTATTAAATGTTAAATGTTATCCCACATAACCTGCCATTTGTCTTTTAGCAAGAGGAGTCATTTTACACCCTGTAGACATTTACAGTATACAAGGTTTAAATATGAATTTTTTACCTTTTTAGGCTGATAATGAATCACTGCCACAGACCTTACAGAAAAGCTAAAAAATAATTTTTTATTTTGTTCTGGGAAAAAAGTTTCAACAAACGAAATGTTCTCTTGTTTCTTTGTCAGCTCTCTCGTCTGTTTCAACTTACAAGCCAGGTTTATAAATTCAAATTAAATACATTTGAATATATGATTGAAATGCAACTGTTAGTTTAATCACATTAAGTCAAGTAAATTCCACCAGGGTTAGAAGCTGAGACAGACACAACAGTTAATGCTACTCTACTAACCGAAGCAAAAAAGTCATATCCTGGTCTTGATTGTAATTTTGACCAAAGATGTGGTTACTGTGTTTTGGCTTTAGAGGGCAGCATAGTTGGATACCTCATCCAGATTCTTTTATTTAAAAAAAAAAAAGAAGCTTTGGCTGATGGATGATGTTACACACCAGCTGGGTGAAACTGAATTTACATTAAACAAGATTTTCTCCTTGGCAATAAAATATAGAGTGGTACAGCCTCTTGTCGATCAATTCATGCGCCTGCATC
>NW_024401695.1:0-10278 GCF_016859285.1 Xiphias gladius
ATAATTTGCCTGACTCCTGTTTAAATGTTAGATGATGGTGGAGGCGGGGCCCCCCTGCAGCTACCTCACCTCCTGTCACCCTCCCTTCAGTGGGGCAGGTGAATTATTGATAAAGTATGAGGAGATGGGGTTTGGTGTGAAGGCTGCCACACACACACTCCTACCCTACCAAGACACACACAAACCCCCGCCTCTGAAAACCACTTAAGATGACACAATTGAATTGTACAGTTGAAAGTAGGCGTGAGCTTCTGGTGATCACATGGCAGGACAGCGGAGGAGTGGGTTCATGATTAAATAATTATTCACTGGTAGATGAATCAATTTAGTCTGAGAAAACTATAATCCAATGAAACAGATCAAGACATAATTGATATTCTTTGGACAAAGTGCAGCAGTGAAGAGGTTTACAATTGAAGAACAAATGAGCAAAGACATCAGCCCGTAGTTTCAATAGGAGCCTATCATGACTCAAAGTCCAAAGGTAAAGGAAGTGCTAAAAACATTCTTTCTCAGTAGATTCATATTCTGGAAAATGTCCAGGCACAAACAAGGACTAAAAACAGCCTTTTCAGAGCATCTTGATTGTACTTCATGTAGGATCTTTGGCCAGGATACAACGAAAAATGTAAACCATTTGGAAATCAATAATGGAGAAAATCTGTATATGACAGAAGAAAATCAGAATGTTAAACATGTTATTTCTGTGATTTGTTTAGTGATGTTTAATGATTTTTATTTTGGAGTACACTACAACCATTAACAATACAGTTTTCCAAGAAGATAAAGGGGTTTTGCAAGGAAAAAAAAGGTTTTTCTTGATTATAACTACATGAAAAAGGTAGCAAATAAAGTAGAAATGTTTACTTTTCCCAAAACCCAATAGACACTGCCCCCCCTCAGCACCACCACCTAAATTAATGAACTCAGAAATAAACAGAACGGGAGGTATACAGACAAACCTAATAATAATTAAGACCACAAAAGTACAACAAAATAGGAGAATTAAATGTGGACTCTTAAACATTAGATCGCTCCCATCTAAAGCTGTATTATTAAATCTAATGGAGGACTCCTATGCTAACTGTAGTCCCTCCGAACTGTTTCTACTTGTTGGTAGTGCTGCAGACTCAATGAGAATTACACTCAACTCTATTGCCCCCATGGTTTAACTCCCAAAACCCGCATATTAAAGCATAGTACGCGAAAACTTGAAAGGAACTGGACGAATCCTGCTTAGCCTGGCATGATAGTCATAAAACATATAAATAAGGCCCTCTGTAATGCCAGAGCAGCCAATTACTCATCTTTAATGGAGGAAAATAAAAAACAACCCTAGGTTTCTTTTCAGCACTGTAGCCAGGCTGAGAGAGAGTCATAGCTCTATTGCTGAATGTATTCCTACCGCTCTCAGTAGTGACGATTTCATGAAATTCTTTAATGATAAAATTCTAACTATTAGAGACAAAATTCACCACCTCCTGCCCCCTCAACCGGCATGGATTTATCTTCAAACACAGGAACCTTAGAAACAGCTTTAAAACCCGATACATACTTAGACAGTTTCTCTCCCATCGACCTTCGCCAACCACCTTCAACAACGTCTTCATCTAAACCATCAACCTCTTAGACCCCTTCCCTACTAAGGAAGTTTTACCTCTAGTTAGCACCTCTTTACTAGATATAATCAATCTCTCTTTATTAACTAGCTATGTACTGCAGTCCTTTAAAGTAGCTGTAATTAAACCTTAACCTTGTCATTAATTAGGCCTAGGTTGCCAGGTGACTTCCCATGATGCCCCGAGCTCCTCTCTCCTCCTCTCCCTCTCCATCTTTACACATTCATATCCCATCAATGCTCGTTACTAACTTGACTTCTTCTCTCTCCTGTAGATTCGTCCATTCTCATCTCTCTCCTCTCTCCTGCTCAACACGCACTGCTTCAATTATCATTATTATTTTTATATGTAGTCTGATTATTATTATTATTATTATTATTATTAGTCTTATTATGATACAGCTGTATTAGGAACGTGGATTGTGCCATGTTCTCTTTCCTCCTGCTCTCTCTCTCTCTCTCTCTGGGTCTCTGTAAATACAACTATAAACGGTCTATACCTGCTCTATATGAAAGGTGCCCTGAGATAACTTCTGGTATGATATGGGGCTATATAAATAATTTGAATTTATTTTACATTAAAGTTTTTAAAAAGTTGGGGTGGTCAAAATGGAGTCAGAGGTGGGCAAGACATTTAGACCCAGTATGGGTCAAGACTCAAAATCACTGGAACCTACGATTCCCATAATGCTACTTAATTACTTTTTCTGTTAGATCCTCTATAACTGGTCAATGCCCCTTTAAACTCTTTTAAACTCCAGTTTCTGAGGCAGTTGTTTGTCAGCTTGCGTCTGACAAAACAAAATAAATAATTTCTCCCCCTGACGCACAGGCTAGGATCCTGAGGCACCAGGACATTAAGCAACTCCCAGAGGTTTGCTGGTGCTTGACCACATTGCACTGCTGCAACATTCTGTCCTTGGCCTGTATGCATCTGCTTGCAGCTAGAAAACACCCAGGTAGCGTCTTGCATGGGCTTCATACAGACATGCTGCACCATGAATATGGATTTGGCTGAGGTTGTGTATGGATTTGTAAATGGTTTTATTTCATCCTGGTACACAGGTCAGTGTTTTTAGTGCGTCTCACACCTTTCTTTATTCTTTATGCTGGCCTGTGTGTCTGAGTATGGTGGAAAGCATGAGGGCTGCCAGAACTTTTGAGATAGGGGCTCTCTTGAAAGATCCCCAAACAGGATGAATTGGAAACACTAAATTGCCTGTGCCCTGTTCAGGGTTTACCTCACCTCCTACCCCGATATGTGTTGGGACCAGACAGCGATCTCCCTGAAGACTTGAACAGCAAAAAAGCACTTCCACGATGGATGTCTGAAATAAAGTTGAATGTGTTTTCTTGAGCTAAAGCACATGCAGCTTGACTCACATCATCACAAGCTTCAGATTGAAGTTTAAGATAGGAATGAGAAGACCTATTAAAACAGCTGCAGGGACAGAGTCAGAGCAAAAAGAAATACTACTGATCCACCAATCAGAGCAGTTCAACAAGGAAGAACAGCCTGATAGAAGAAGGCAGGAAAAGACAGGATCAGCAGACAGGGGCCAGTGAAGATGTTAACCCACCACATTTCTCCCAGCTATCCAGACCAGCCAAGAGGTGGACAGAGTGGAAAACATGTACCTGTTCATCAAGGATAAGAATCTGGGACACCAAGATGTCTTTACTTATAAAGGATTTTGACTTTGATTTGAAACCTCACCAAATGAAGAAATTGGTAAGTATTCCTTGAAAAAGCATCCTAAAAAGTTAAAATATATTGTGTTTATAGTGTGGTAGCCCTTCTACATACATTTTCTTACATTTGCACCAGCTCTCTCGTCTGTTTCCAACTTCAGCCAGGTTCATAAATTCCATTGAATACATTTGAATATATGATTGAAATGTAACTATTAGTTTAATCACATTAAGTCCGTCAAAATTCCACCAGGGTTAGAAGCTGAGACAGACACAACAGTTAATGCTACTCTACTAACCGAAGCAAAAAGTCATATCCTGGTCTTGATTGTAATTTTGACCAAAGATGGTTACTGTGTTCTGGCTTTAGAGGGCAGCATTAGTTGATTACCTCTATCCAGATTCTTTTATTTAAAAAAAAAGAAGCTTTGGCTGATGGATGATGTTACCCACCAGCTGGGTGAAACGGAATTTACATTAAACAAGATTTTCCTTGGCAATAAAATATAGAGTGGTACAGCCTCTTGTCGATCAATTCATGCGCCTGCATCATAATTCTGCCTGACTCCTGTTTAAATGTTAGACGATGGTGGAGGCGGGCCCCCCTGCAGCTACTCACCTGCTGTCACCCTTCCCTTCAGTGGGGCAGGTGAATTATTGATAAAGTATGAGGAGACGGGGTTTGGTGTGAAGGCTGCCATTATCAATAATACTCCTATTTCCCATTAAGACACACAAACCCCCCGCCTCTTAAAACCACTTAAGATGACACAATTGAATTGTACAGTTGAAAGTAGGCGGAGCTTCTGGTGATCACATGGCAGGACAGCGGAGGAGTGGGGTTCATGATTAAATAATTATTCACTGGTAGATGAATCAATTTAGTCTGAGAAACTATAAATCCAATGAAACAGATCAAGACATACTGATATTCTTTGGACAAAGTGCAGCAGGAAGGTACTTTACAATTGAAGAACAAATGAGCAAAGACATCACACAGCCCGTGAGTTTCACAGGGAGCCTATCATGACTCTCAAAGTCCAAAGGTAAAGGAAGTGCTAAAAACATCTCTATCTCAGTAGATTCATATTCTGGAAAATGTTCAGGCACAAACAAGGACTAAAAACAGCCTTTCCAGAGATCTTGTTGCATCATGTAGGATCTGGCCATGATACAATCTAAAAATGTAAACCATTTGGAAATCAATAATGGAGAAAATCTGTATATGACAGAAGAAAATCAGAATGTTAAATATGTTGGCTTTTGGTGGTTTGTTTAGTGATGTTTAATGATATTTATTTTGGAGCATACTACAACCATTAACAATACAGCTTTTCAAGAAGATAAAGGGTTTTGCAAGGAAAAAAGGTTTTTCTTGATTATTACTACATGAAAAGGTAGCAACAAAGAGAAATGTTTATTTTTCCCAAAACCCAATAGACACTGCCCCCTCAGCACCACCACCTAAATTAATGAACTCAGAAATAAACAGAAAGGGAGTGTATACAGACAAACCCATTAATACTACATCAAAAGTACAACAAAATAGGAGAATTAAATGTGGACTCTTAAACATTAGATCGCTCCCATCTAAAGCTGTATTATTAAATCTAATGGAGGACTCCTATGCTAACTGTAGTCCCTCCGAACTGTTTCACTTGTTGGTAGTGCCAAGGCCCAATGAGAATTACACTCAACCTATTGCCCCCATGGTTTAACTCCCAAACCAAGATATTAAAGCATAGTACGCGAAAACTTGAAAGGAACTGGATCTAATCCTGCCAGCTTCCGGCATGATAGTCTTAAAATGATATAAGCAAGGCTCTCTGTAATTCCAGAGAAGCCTATTACTCATCTTTAATGGAGGAAAATAAAAACAACCCTAGGTTTCTTTTTTTCAGCACTGTAGCCAGGCTGAGAGAGAGTCATAGCTCATTAAGGAATGTATTCTACCGCTTCTCAGTAGTGATTTATTTCATGAAATTCCTCTTTTTAATGATAAAATTTAACGATTAGAGACAATTTCACCACCTCCTGCCCCCTCAACGGGCATGGATTTATCTTCATACAATGGAACGTTAGAAACAGATTTAAAACCAGATACATTCTTAGACAGTTTCTCTCCCATCTAATTTTCGCCAACCACCTTCAACAACGCCTTTCATCTAAACCATCAACCTCTTAGACCCCTTCCCAACTAAGGAAGCTTTACCTCAGTTGGCACCTCTTTACTAGATATAATCAATCTGTCTTTATTAACTAGCTGGGTACTGCAGTCCTTAAAGTAGCTGTAATTAAACCTTAACCTTGTCAATAATTAGGCCTAGGTTGCCAGGTGACTTCATGATGCCCCTGAGCTCCTCTCTCTCTCCTCTCCTCTCTCCATCTTTACACATCTATATCCCATCAATGCTCTCGGCATTAACTTGACTTCCTTCTCTCCTGTAGATTTGGTTCATTCTCATCGCCTCTCTCCTGCTCAACACGCACTGTCAATTATCATTATTATTTTTATATGTAGTCTGATTATTATTATTATTATCATTATTATTAGTCTTATTATTATGATATACTGTATTAGGAACGTGGATTGTGCCATGTTCTTCTCCCGTTTCTCTCTCTGGCCCCTGTAAATACAACTATAAACGGCCTTATACCTGCTCTATAAGAAAGGTGCCCGAGATAACTTCTGGTATGATGTGGGGCTATATAACAATTTGAATTTATTTTCCTTAAAGTTTTTCAAAAGTTGGGGTGGTCAAAATGAGCCAGAGGTAAGTAAGACATTTAATCTGTGCATGGGCCAAGACTAAAAATCACTGGAACCTACGATTCCCATAATGCTACTTAACTACTTTTTTCTGTTAGATCCTCCATAACTGGCCAATGCCCCTTAAACCTGTTAAACACCAGTTTCTGAGGCAGTTGTTGGTCAGCTTGCATCTGACAAAACAAAATAAATAATTCTCCCTGATACACACAGGCTAGATCCTGAGACACCAGGACATTAAGCAGCTCCCAGAGGTTCTTGGTGCTTTGACCACATTTGCACTGCTGCAGCTTTTGGTCTGTCCTCGTGGCCTGTGCATCTGGCACGGCTAGAGAGCACCAGGTAGCCTCTTGCACGGGGCCCATGCAGACATGCTGCACCATGGATATGGTTGGCTGAGGAGTTATTATTGTACATTTGTAAATAGTTATTTTCATCATGGTACACAGGTCAGTGTTTTGGCGTCTGCACCTTTCTTTATTTCTTTATGCTGGCCTGTGTGTCTGATATGGTGGAAAACATGAGGGAGCTTCCAGGAACTCTTGAGATAGGAGCTCCCTTGAAAGAAAATTTTTTTTTTTCCCCCCCAAACAGGATGAATTGGAAACACTAAATTGCCTGTGCCCTGTTCAGGGTTTAGCTCACCTCCTACCCAATATGTGTTGGGACAGACAGCAGTCCCCCTGAAGACTTGAACAGCAAAAGCCCTTACGATGGATGTGTGTAAATAAAGTTGAATGTGTTTTCTTGAGCTAGAAGCACATGCAACTTGACTCATCATCACAAGCTTCAGATTCAAGTTTAAGATAGGAATGAGAAGACCTATCAAAACAGCTGCAGGGACAGAGTCAGAGCAAGAAATACTACTGATCCACCAATCAGAGGCAGTTCAACAAGGAAGAACAGCCTGATAGAAGAGGCAGGAAAAGACAGGATCAGCAAGACAGGGGCCAGTGAAGATATTAACCCCACCTACAATTTCTCCCAGCTATCCAGACCAGCCAGAGGTGGACAGAGTGGAAAACATGTACCTGTTCATTAAGGATCAAAATCTGTCATTTTACACCCTGTAGACATTTACAGTATACAAGGTTTAAATATGAGTTTTTGACCTTTTTAGAATGATAATGAATCACTGCCACAGACCTTACATAAAAGCTAAAAAATATTTTTGTATTTTGTTCTGGGAAAAAGTTTCAACAAACGAAATGTTCTCGTTTCTTTGTCAGCTCTCTGTCTGTTTCCAACTTACAAGCCAGGTTTATAAATTCAAATTGAATACATTTGAATATGTGATTGAAATGTAACTGTTAGTTTAATCACATTAAGTCAAGTAAATTCCACCAGGGTTAGAAGCTGAGACAGACACAACAGTTAATGCTACTCTACTAACCGAAGCAAAAAGTCATATCCTGGTCTTGATTGTAATTTTGACCAAAGATGTGGTTACTGTGTTCTGGCTTTAGAGGGCAGCATAGTTGGATACCTCATCCAGATTCTTTTATTTAAAAAAAAAAAAGAAGCTTTGGCTGATGGATGATGTTACCCACCAGCTGGGTGAAACGGAATTTACATTAAACAAGATTTTCTCCTTGGCAATAAAATATAGAGTGGTACAGCCTCTTTTCGATCAATTCATGCGCCTGCATCATAATTTGCCTGACTCCTGTTTAAATGTTAGACGATGGTGGAGGCGGGGCCCCCCTGCAGCTACCTCACCTGCTGTCACCCTTCCTTCAGTGGGGCAGGTGAATTATTGATAAAGTATGAGGAGACGGGGTTTGGTGTGAAGGCTGCCACACACACTCCTACCCTACCAAGACACACACAAACCCCCGCCTCTTAAAACCACTTAAGATGACACAATTGAATTGTACAGTTGAAAGTAGGCGTGAGCTTCTGGTGATCACATGGCAGGACAGCGGAGGAGTGGGTTCATGATTAAATAATTATTCACTGGTAGATGAATCAATTTAGTCTGAGAAAACTATAAATCCAATGAAACAGATCAAGACATAATTGATATTCTTTTGGACAAAGTGCAGCAGTGAAGAGGTTTACAATTGAAGAACAAATGAGCAAAAGACATCAGCCCGTAGTTTCAATAGGAGCCTATCATGACTCAAAGTCCAAAGGTAAAGGAAGTGCTAAAAACATTCTATCTCAGTAGATTCATATTCTGGAAAATGTTCAGGCACAAACAAGGACTAAAACAGCCTTTCCAGAGCATCTTGCTTGTACTTCATGTAGGATCTTTGGCCATGATACAACGAAAAATGTAAACCATTTGGAAATCAATAATGGAGAAAATCTGTATATGACAGAAGAAAATCAGAATGTTAAACATGTTATTTCTGTGGTTTGTTTAGTGATGTTTAATGATATTTATTTTGGAGTACACTACAACCATTAACAATACAGTTTTCAAGAAGATAAAGGGTTTTGCAAGGAAAAAAAGGTTTTTCTTGATTATTACTACATGAAAAAAAGGTAGCAAATAAAGTAGAAATGTTTATTTTTCCCAAAACCCAATAGACACTGCCCCCCCTCAGCACCACCACCTAAATTAATGAACTCAGAAATAAACAGAAAGGGAGGTATACAGACAAACCTAATAATAATTAAGACCACAAAAGTACAACAAAATAGGAGAATTAAATGTGGACTCTTAAACATTAGATCGCTCCCATCTAAAGCTGTATTATTAAATCTAATGGAGGACTCCTATGCTAACTGTAGTCCCTCCGAACTGTTTCTACTTGTTGGTAGTGCTGCTGGCTCAATGAGAATTACACTCAACTCCTATTGCCCCCTTGGTTTAACTCCCAAACCCGCATATTAAAGCATAGTACGCGAAAACTTGAAAGGAACTGGACGAATCCTGCTTAGCCTGGCATGATAGTCTTAAAACATATAAGTAAGGCTCTCTGTAATGCCAGAGCAGCCTATTACTCATCTTTAATGGAGGAAAATAAAAAACAACCCTAGGTTTCTTTTCAGCACTGTAGCCAGGCTGAGAGAGAGTCATAAGCTCTATTGCTGAATGTATTCCTACCGCTCTCAGTAGTGACGATTTCATGAAATTCTTTAATGATAAAATTCTAACTATTAGAGACAAATTTCACCACCTCCTGCCCCCTCAACCGGCATGGATTTATCTTCAAACACAGGAACCTTAGAAACAGCTTTAAAACCCGATACATACTTAGACAGTTTCTCTCCCATCGACCTTCGCCAACCACCTTCAACAACGTCTTCATCTAAACCATCAACCTCTTAGACCCCTTCCCAACTAAGGAAGTTTTACCTCTAGTTGGCACCTCTTTACTAGATATAATCAATCTGTCTTTATTAACTAGCTATGTACTGCAGTCCTTTAAAGTAGCTGTAATTAAACCTTAACCTTGTCAATAATTAGGCCTAGGTTGCCAGGTGACTTCTCATGATGCCCCGAGCTCCTCTCCTCCTCTCCCTCTCCATCTTTACACATTCATATCCCATCAATGCTCGTTACTAACTTGACTTCTTCTCTCTCCTGTAGATTTGTCCATTCTCATCGCTCTCCTCTCTCCTGCTCAACACGCACTGCTTCAATTATCATTATTATTTTTTATATGTAGTCTGATTATTATTATTATTATCATTATTATTAGTCTTATTATTATGATACAGCTGTATTAGGAACGTGGATTGTGCCATGTTCTCTTTCCTCCTGCTCTCTCTCTCTCTCTCTGGGTCTCTGTAAATACAACTATAAACGGTCTATACCTGCTCTATATGAAAGGTGCCCTGAGATAACTTCTGGTATGATGTGGGGCTATATAAATAATTTGAATTTATTTTCCTTAAAGTTTTTCAAAAGTTGGGGTGGTCAAAATGGAGTCAGAGGTGGGCAAGACATTTAGACCCAGTATGGGTCAAGACTCAAAATCACTGGAACCTACGATTCCCATAATGCTACTTAATTACTTTTTCTGTTAGATCCTCCATAACTGGCCAATGCCCCTTTAAACTCTGTTAAACACCAGTTTCTGAGGCAGTTGTTGGTCAGCTTGCATCTGACAAAACAAAATAAATAATTTCTCCCCCTGATACACAGGCTAGGATCCTGAGACACCAGGACATTAAGCAGCTCCCAGAGGTTCTTTGGTGCTTTGACCACATTTGCACTGCTGCAGCTTTTGGTCTGTCCCTTGTG
>NW_024401696.1:0-3000 GCF_016859285.1 Xiphias gladius
ACCCGGCTAGATGTTGTGAAGGAAGTTTTCTTCACAAAGGAAAGAATTCTGCGATCACCCGCTTTAGTTGTCTTCTGCAGTCTTCCAGACCTTTTGCTGTTGATGAGCTCGTTAGTGCGTTCTCCTTTTTCTAAGAATTCTACAAAATTGATGATTTGGCCATTCCTAAAGTTTCTGCCCTCTGTCAGATAGGTTACTATTGTTTTTTCAGCCTGATGACGGCCTCCTTCATTTGTATTGACACCTCTTTGGACCACGTACTGAGTGCTGAGTTCCCATGAACAGCTACCAAATGCCAATTCAATACTTAGAATCAACTTCAGACCTTTTATCTGCTTACTTTGTCATGAAATAATGAGGAAACAGGCCATACCTGATTGTCAGTCAATTGTCCAATTACCTTTGAGCCTCTTAAAATGAGGGTCTATGTATAAAAAGGGCTGTAACTCCTAAATGGTTAATGCTGTTTTTGTTGATTCCTTTGAATTAAGGCTGAAAGCCTACACTCAAATCACATCTTGATGGCTGCATTTCAAATCCCTTGAGGTGATGTACAGAGGCAAAATTACAGAACTTGTGGCATTGTCCAAATACTTATGTACCTAACTGTATATGATAATGTCTTACAAGGTACGAATAAGATTATTTTTTTCAACCATTAAACTCCTTAAGGGGAAAAAAGGTAAACTGTGCTTTAAAGGGTAAAAAAACCATTGGACAGACATTTATCTTCTATGTTAAGGAATAGTTTATTTTATATAATATGTCTTCTCTGTTTATTTCTAGGTCCATATCATCAACCTTCTCCAGGACAGCAAATTCCAGCACTTCAAACCAGTCATGGACACCTACATTGAGAGCCACTTTGCTGGAGCTTTGTCCTACAGGTACATGACAATGATATCTCAACCTTCACTTAAGTCAATGTGGCTATTTAAGGCTACAGCAGCACCTCAAGCACACAGTATTGCAGCCTTTCCCACATATTGTACTGTAAGTCTCACATCACAGGCAGTCATAGAGGCCAACCTACGTCAGTGCTGAGAGGTAGCTCAGCTCAGCTCTGGGCTTCGATTTAGTCAGAATACAAGTGTGAATAAAATGGTTATGGTGCCCCCTGGCTGATGAAAATTGAATTATGAAATTGTGCTGGCTTTTCCCACCTCCTGGTTTCTCGTCTATCATATGAATACACACACACACACACACACACACACACACACACACACACACACACACACACACACACACACACAGTCATATTCACAACCTGCTGTTCTCACTGGCTGTCTTCTTCACACTCTCTGTACCTGCTAAGATACCGTGCTGGTGCTGTGTTCTTCTCTTTTTATTTTTTTTTTTCTGTACTTGCACACAGACTCAGGATACTGCTGCCACATCCATCTGCTTTAAACTCTTTTGCCTGTGATATTGTTTCTTTAGACGTGTCACCCCTGATTGTAACTATCTTAAGTTATTAAAAGGGAACCACGATGTAATCTAGTTGTGATTAGAATGAGAAAAACCTGTCTCTGTCACCAGCTTACTATTGAATGAAAAGGATACCTCGTTTGAAATATCTGAATAGATTTGAACAGTTTCCTTCCAAAATTCTCCCATTTAAAAAAGCAGCAAGGGATTTTTATTGGATTTGCTGGTCCTCCTAAGATCATTACTTCCAACTAAAACATTTAAATCAGCTATATGTATGTAATACTGGCAAAGGAGTGGTAGATTTAAAGAAAGAAATGGATTTAAACAGTGTGCGATGTGAAGTACTTCATTTTAAAATCCTGATTTGCTTCATCTATTTTTGCCAAATCCAATGGGAGAGACCATGCGCGATGTTGCTAGAGGTGAATGGTGATAGTGTATGTGTATGTGTATCTTCTCTAGGGACCTGATCAAAGTGCTGAAGTGGTACGTGGACCGCATTGTTGATGCAGAGCATCAGGATCACATACAGCAGGTGCTCAAGGTGAGGCATTTAGTATCAGGCACACACAGCACTACAAAAGCAGACAGAGTGGTACTTTCAAATTGTACATTCTTATATGCAGCTGTCTTTCTAGACACACTATCAAGCAATACACACATACACCATTACACTATCAACACAGATGCATCCAGCAATACAAACAAACAAGCCTGCTACCTCTCTCAGCCATCCCTGTTAATTTATCTCCCCATCAGCAGTGAATATGTCGCACCACCATTCATTATTCCCCTCCTCTGTCTATTACGCAGCATGCAATTTTAATCACCAGAAATAGAGTGCCTCTGGTGTTGGGAATCCATATCACATTATTCTAATGACTCATGCAGACACACCATCAGAGAAGCACACTGTGGCTAGTTCAGTTACCAATTTATCATTCACGGAATACATTCTGCACCAGAAGTAAACGTTACTTTGTCATGCAGTAAATAATAAATAAGTGATACATCGCAGGTGTGTTTGCAGGGTTTCCTTGTGTACCTGATCCATAGAATGTCTCTCATTAGGCTTTTTAGAACACCTTCTTTTGCCAAATTATTTTTGCACCAAAATGTGGAGGGGGTTATCTTTAGACAATTTTATAATACTTTTCTGATAAAATATGAAAATATTGTGCTACAGTGGACAAACAAGTATTTTAATTAAATGATCTTCTTCATTGTCAGGTTAAAAAGTGTTTTTCAGTTACTTAGCTAATTGTATTGACTATAAAATGCAAAAAAAATCATGTAAAATGCCCATCACAAGCTCCAAGAGCCCAAGATGATGACTTCAAATTCTTTATTTTGTCTAACCACTTTTACAAAACTAAAACATATTCTGTTTACAAAGATATAAAACAGAAGAATTCTTAAGGCATTTCAAATCCTCACATTTGAGAGGCTAGAGCAAGCAAATGTTTGGCATTAGTTAAATACAATAATGAAGTAATAAATTACTTTTAATAATGATTTGATTATCAAAGTTGTTGGCAAATTTTTCTGTCATTTCAACAAAAGTGT
>NW_024401699.1:0-5000 GCF_016859285.1 Xiphias gladius
AGAATCTTGTAGTAACATCAAAGAAGACACAGAAATGATCTGTGGTTATTTGCTCCAGCTCGGGTCAATAAAAGGAGCTGAGTCTCCTCAGTCAGGTCAGAAATGAACACTGGATTTCTCCTGGAACAGCAGAATAGAAAAACTCACTGAAGACATGAGCTTCGTGGTTCTCTCTGAGTTGGCCAGGATGATTTATTGGCAGATTTCAGTGATCATGTGACCTGATCGTTAACAGTAAATGTCCGTAGATACGCTTGAGGTCATTTAGAATCAGCCAGGTAGGGTTTCTACCTGTTCACAGTACAGATTCTACCAGTAGCCAAAGCAGCAGAGGGTGTTCATGGTGCAGTTTGACAAACTGTTATTATCTTAAAAAGTCCTTTCAGTCCATTTTTTGACTAAGAGTCAAAATGTCTCATGACATGGTTCCTCATTCTCTCTGTCCTGTGTGTTTGAAAGCTGTGCACATAAAGTCAGTTTCAAATGTTGTACAATCTTTTGTTTTAATCAAACGTCAGCATAAATTTCAAATCAAATCTAAAGCTTGTCAGTGAGAGAAAAGTCAACTTCTAAATAAACCTGTCAGCTGTTCTGAAGACAAACCGCGTAGCTCACATTTATCCAGACTTTACATTAGTGTTCTTAGAGTCCAAACGATAAATCAGCCGACTGATGAATCAGCTGATAGCAGCTCGTTGAGGATTCACTGGGCAGACCAACATTAAAAACAAGAATGTCTTAACACCTGTTGTGTCTGAATCTAAATTGTGCTGACTGAAATGTCGCTTTTGTCTCGATCAGCAGGAGCAGTTCAGTCTGTACGCTCTGTACAGCAAGAACAAACCAAAGTCCGACGCTCTGCTGGCAAACCACGGAAACTCCTTCTTCAGGGTGAGAACTCAAACCACGAGCTTTGACCTCTGGACTCATTCAGGCTTTGACCTCTGACCTCTGTTGTCTCCCTGTGACCTCTGTCCTCTGAGTGAGAGCTGTTTCCCACATTCCT
Organism: Xiphias gladius; assembly: GCF_016859285.1. Lineage (NCBI taxonomy): Eukaryota > Metazoa > Chordata > Actinopteri > Istiophoriformes > Xiphiidae > Xiphias > Xiphias gladius. The sequence goes on from NW_024401699.1 coordinate 1,007, forward strand.
CACATTTTTTAAAGAATAACATCTACTGACACTGACCTTTAACCCCCCCCAGAGAAAGCAGGTGGAGCTGGGCGATAAGATGGATCTGTCGTCCTACCTGTTGAAGCCCGTTCAGAGGATGAGTAAGTACGCCCTGCTCCTCACTGACCTCATCAAGGAGGTGGGCGTGGCCCAGGAGGCGGAGCTCGTCGCCCTGCAGGCCGCCACTAACATGGTCAAGTTTCAGCTTCGCCACGGCAACGACCTGCTGGCGATGGACGCCATCAGAGACTGTGATGTAAGTTAGAGCTGAAACACTCTGTGGAGTGGTCTTCAACCTTAGTATAGTCCCTCTTCTCAGGCTCTGAACTGAGTCAGATCTGAACACAGACATGAAACACATGTTGGTATGATTCAGTGTGTCGTCCACTTCCTGAGGACATCGTGATCTCTGATGTCCCTCCACAATAAAGCTCCAGAAATCCACTTAGAAACCAGAGGAAAAAAGGGGCTGCAGAACTCCATTCAGAATCTTCATGTTTTAAAGTTTCACAGTGATCCAGCGGTAGTTGTCTGTACGTCCACGGCTACGCTGCAGACAGGAGCTGATCGCAGCCGGTCCAGCAGCTTTTAATGGGACAGTTTGACTCGTTCTTTCTGCAGGTGAACCTGAAGGAGCAGGGTCAGCTGATCCGTCAGGACGAGTTCACTGTCTGGACTGGAAGGAGGAAATGTCAGCGTCACATCTTCCTGTTTGAGGAGCTCATTCTTTTCAGTAAACCTAAGAAGATGGAGGGAGGTTTGGACGTCTTCATCTACAAACACTCCTTCAAGGTAACCACAACAACCACCAGACAGAGGTAGAGGGCAGACTCTGAGCTCAAAGTCTGGTTTTGAAATGGAAGAGTCTTGTTTGTCCTTCAGACGGCAGATGTGGGTCTGACGGAGTCAACAGGAGACAGCGGGCTGAGGTTTGAGATCTGGTTCCGGAGGAGGACATCCAAGAATCAGACCTTCACCCTTCAGGCCGCCGCGCCAGACGTCAAACACGCCTGGACTGGTGACATCGCCCGGATCCTGTGGACCCAGGCCACCAGGAACAAAGGTACGGACAGGAGAGGGTCAGTTGGCCAGAGATCTTCTTCATCTTCCTCCGTGATGAATGCAACAGTGTGATGTTGTGCGTGTGTTCAGAGATGCGTCTGAAGGAGATGGTGTCGATGGGAGTGGGGAACAAACCGTTTCTGGACATCCAGCCGAGTGATGCAGCCATCAGTGACCGAGCTGTTCACTACATCATGAAGAGCAGAGGTGACGCTCACATCCAGCCGCTGCCCTTCACACAACTACAGCACCGCTGCACTATCACACTGAACAGCCATACACCAGAATAACCACACCACTGACTTCAGTCATATTCTGTTATATATTATATTTATCCTGTATATTTTACATATTTATAAGCCATAGAAACATGTATATCACACACTAATATTTGTATTTATTGTTGATCTTATATTTATCTAATTTTTTTCATTATGCTTAATCTATATTCAGGATAAATGCTAATCTGTAGTTAAAAAAACGTGTTTCTACTGTGTCAGCTGTGTCACTTTAATCTGGAATATCAGGAAACTGACTTGTTAGTCATGTCTCATCTGTTCCCGTCTGTCTCTCTGGTGTCGGATGCTCAGTTTCTCTCCCGGGATCTTAAATGAAATGTAGATGCTCTTACTCTTCCTTACTCGTACCGTTATTTTTACACAGGAGAAGCAGTTTGCTGTTACCAGAGTTTTTATCCGGTTGTTTTTCTCTTGCCCTTTAACTCACATTTATCTTTAGCTTAATTTTTTTCTTTTTCTTTAATAGTTTTGTCTAAACGCTTGATCCAGAGCTGTTGTGTGGCCTTTACATGTTAAGATGATAAACGCATCACAGGATTTAAGACTGCAGCTGACAGTTATCGTCTTTACCCACGACCGTACTGACTCACTTAAAAATTAAACGAAAAACACTGGATGAGGCAAAACGCGATCGGTGAAAAGTGATTCCTCAGACTGAGCAACAGTCTGAAAACACAAAGAACCCAGAGAATTGTTTTCTTGTTATTCTTTTTTTTTGGAGAAATTATTTAAACAACACATCAGTCATCAGTTTGGTTATTAAATATTGTATTGATCTACAAAAACGATCAGCCACTAGAAAAATAATGAGAATTAAAATGAAGTAATGACGTGTGTGTGTTCAGGTGCCAGGACGAGGGCGTCCATCGCCGTCTCCGCCTTCGATCACGCTAACCCTTTTAAACGGGGAGCCTTGACCTCTGACCCTGCAACATCGGGACCTTCTTCCTCCAGCCTGCTGGGACCGCTCAACTTGCACATGTACAGGTACAACAAACACCCATCCGGTCCGCTTCAGTTTAATTTAAAACCTCTCATGTCTTTTGTGAAGTTGACTGTAAACATGTCCCCCCCAGCCAAACCCTCGCCCCCTCTCCTGCTGCTGAAAGCTCATTCATCACTTCCTGTATTGAAGAGGACGAGCAGGAACACGAGACCAGCAGCCAGCCCTCCATGAGTACGTACAGACGGGATCAGTCTTTACATCAGGACGGGGTTCAGACTCGCAGCTTCCTGTCCTGGCAAAGATTGTCTGTTTTAGACAGGAGGCGTTAGACACTGGTGGATGTTGGAAACCTTTTCAAATGTTTGTATTATTTTCCATCAGTGTGTCTGACGGCAGATTGTTCGTCTCTCTCTCAGCCACAGAGAGTTCAGGTTCGTCGTCTCGCTGTCTCTCCGGCTCCACTGGCTCCGACAGCGGCTGCGTCTCCTCCCACCTCCAGGAGGCGCTGCCGGAGGAGCCCAGCCCTCCCAGCCAGCCCTCGTCCTCCTCCAACAAACAGCACCTCAGCAGCCAGTACATTTCAGCTGTGAGTACGCAGAGACACTGGCTGGTGCGACGGTGTCAGCAGAGAATAGAAAGCGTGTCCAGACGTTAACTGTGTCTGTCCGTCCCCAGAAATCTGCTCCAATCATCAGCCCGGCCACCATGGTGTGAGTGAGCCCACCTGATGGACTCGAGGGTAAGTCGGCGCACCCGTACCGTCCACCGTCCACCACAGCTCCGTGTCCAGCTGTCAGTCCCGGCCTCATAGCCGCTGCAGCGGCTGGTTTTACAGCTTCAGTGCAGATTAACATCCCACAAGTTGTACTGGAACGATTTTGAGTGGTGCTACAGGTCATAACGTAGGTCTAGAATAAAGTCTCTATGGTCGTCTGCGTTAATCTAATAATACTGGGTGGTTTTCACCACCAGTCAGGAGACGGAGCCGGGCTTCATACAGGCTGCAGCCGAGGCTTTAATCCGCACTCTACAGGCCTGAATACACAGCCAGTCACAGTCTGCTGTGTGGCCTCATTTCAAAGAGAAAGTGGAGTCAGCCTTGTTTCACTAAGTGACGTAGTTAACCCTGTATATACAGTGTGTGTGTAACCATATATATTAATGTTGTAGCTGATTGTTGAGTGTCCAGTCTAACTCGTAAACAAAACCACTCAAGTGTCGGAGTCAATACCATGTCCATCACGGGATGGAGAAGCCCAGGTGTGTTTAATGTGATTATCAGTTCACGAAGCATCATTGGAGGAAATGTGACGATTGACTGCGACACTCGGCTCTAACGGGAAACTAACCAGTAACCACACCGAAATCCTGCTGCCGGAACCGGACCGTGCCGAGTGTCGGCAGTGATAGAGGCCGAGAACGGAACGAGTTGTTCCACAGCTCTCGTGCATCCAGTAGCTCAGCTCTCAGGTGTGTAACGAACATCGCAGCACAACTGTCGCCAGGTGTAGCCGCGGGATCGTCCTGAAAACACAGAGCGATGGATGATAAATCTCATAAAACATAGAAATAAGAAGAATTCAGAGATTTTTGAACAGTCATAAATAAAAATGTCACAAACATCCGAAAAGGTGCTTCTCTCTCCCTCCGATCAAATGAACTGACG
>NW_024401700.1:0-3623 GCF_016859285.1 Xiphias gladius
TTAGAGTGCGTGATAATGTGCATGCACATGTGTATGTACGTGTGTGTCTGTGACATACCCTCAAGGATTCTCCTCATTGTCATCGGGGATATGGGGAGAGGAGATGTGGACATTGTTGTGTCCATGTATGCATTGTTGCATCTGCCTATATGAGTGTGTATTAGCGTGTGTGTGAGAAAGGCACAGAGAGTCGGTGTGACCAATTAGGGCAAATGGTGTGTGGAGCAGCAAAGAGTGGGGTATGAACGGTCACGCAACCTTGCATGGTATAGGATTATAGGTCTTGGTCTGCACACACACACACACACACACACACACACACACACACACACACACACAGATACAGCTGTCAACAAGCATCAAACGCTTTGCTTATACTACAGATGCCCTGAGCAGTCACTCCTCTCTCTTTATGGGATGTGCTCTTTTCATTGTTTTCACCCTGTTCCCAAGCTAAGCTCTCTCTTCTCACCTCTGGGTTTGCCCTCTTCATCTCTCCCCCTCTCTATCTCACCCTTTCCCCTCCCTGTGCAGGACAAGTGTCGTACGTGATGCCGTGATGGAAGGTTGCGTGCACGCTGACGAATATTAAACATTTAAAGTTCTTTGTCACATCATCAGTCATGAAGCCACAGTGAGACAGAAGCGAAGTACTCCTCTGGGGAAAAGAGAGGAAAATACTACGCACTGTTTCACATGAATTAGTTGTTGAAGAGAACAGTGTGTGTGTGCGAGACAGACAATTACATTTGTAATTCATGTTACGGAGCTTGATCCCTGTAGGGTCACAGGAAAGCGCTACACTTCTCTTTTGCTCTGATACTACGTATCTACACAGTTAGTGGTGTGTGTATATCTCATCGTCTTTTCTAATGTTCAGTGACCACAGCTTGAGTGTGAGACTAGTTAGAAAAACAAAAAGTACCACTGTACCTCTCCCAGTAAAAAAGTTATAAACACATAAAATTTACAAATGAATAAGTGATGAAACTGATTAACGCAGTCAGGACTGTTACTGTATGAGCCCGGATGAGTTATGAGTATCATTTAGCTTTTATTATTCCTCCTGTACTTTATTTTCCTGCTCCTTGCCAGCTGCTTAGAAATGAACCTCATTAATTTTCTGGCACTTACTGTTAACCCGGAGCAAGTAGCCCTTCAGTGCTGTATGCAAGCTCTGCGTATAAAGGGAAATCCTTAGAAACTCCCCGTTGAGGTGAAATATGTGTGTTTTAAGTCCCTTTTCAAGCGAAGTCCCAAAACCACTGGATGCAGTGTTTCCTCTCAGGACTGCAACTGGAGCAGGAAGTATGCTCCTGATTGGATAATGCCCGTTTTAAGCCCAGACGACGGGAAGGGTTCGGGTAGCTATGAAATACGGACTGGTTCCTCCTGGTGCTTAAATGTGGGTACAGCCATAAGTAACAAGGGGACATTTTGGGGAAAAGGAGAAATACATTATACTCTTAAGTATTTTCTTAACCACTGGGTTCCTATGGGGAACAGCACTGACGTTTGGGGAAAATGTTGTTAACAACCTTTTTCTTATTGAGTCATTGAAGTATAAATTGCATAGTGGATATTATTTATTTATCTAATATGACTATTAATGTGAAGATCATAACAGGATTTCCTGTACTGTAATTTGCAAACAAACAAACATAAGATGTGGCCACATACAAGCGTTAACACAATCACAATCATCCCACTAAGTAAAATCCTTCCACCAACTGCTCCCGGTGCTTCCCGTAACTCCCTGTTAGCTATACTCTGACTGGAGAAACCGGCGGGAGGAAGGGCGATAGCCGTGGCGTCGGTGGAGAGGCTCGTTCCCTCAGATCAGACCAAACCTGGTCTGAGAACAGTTACGCAAAATCTGAATTCGGTTTCTCTTTGACTCTGGCGGCAGGATACTGGTGAAATGAGAGGCGCTGAACTATCTGCAAGCAAGACTTTGAGTCACTGCCTCCGCTGGCATTGAGTTCTGGAGTCAGGCTCAACTAAGGATACATGGCTGTGTTAAACAACAGAGGAGGAATTCAAACACGAAGGCCTGTCTACTCCACTGAAAGCTACTTACGCAGCACCTGCGCCGAAAAAGTTTCCCTTTACTTTGGCCACCGTGCCAAATAGTGCTCCACAACAGAGTACTGTTCCTAGACTGTTCCTACCGGAGGCTCAGATATTTTTACTGTTTTCGTTCACAGTTTCCACGTTCCAGTGTTGTAATTGTTTGGTACTCTGTTCTTATCTCTCACTTGTGTGTCCTAAAATATGATCTGCAACCCCGTGACTCTGGAAATGTCTTTCTGTCTGATTCAGACGAATACGAGGACGTTCGATGGTTTGCTGTTGGGCGGCAACTCGGACTTTGCGTCTGCGTTTCACGTTGAAGTTGTGCGATCTGACCTAGTAACAAAGATGGTCTACTGTACGGAAAGCACATGTCGAAAACAGGGGCAGTGGGTTAATGCAGTGACGGGTTGAAGGCCGTTAGCGTGGACCTAATGTTCTATTACTGTGTAGAAAGTGACAGTTTTGGCCTCGCAGCCTCTTGTGATCTTGGTACAATCTGTTTCATAAAAGCTGCATTGTGACAGCCACTGTAATTTCTCTGCCGATCACAATGCAGCCTTTATATGACATCCGACCTGTACAGCGAGAGGAGCGGCGGACAAATGAGACGGCGGCCGATATCTTAAACATGACCTGCCGAGTAAACACGATTAACTATCGAGGAGGATAGAAATCCGGCTCCCCTGGGAATCCCGAGGACCAGGATTGACGGCAGCTTTCAGGGTTGCATCTCTCTCTCTCTTTTTGCCCCCCAACTCTCAGTGGGTGCCAACGGTCCCCCGGCTCTAGGCCTCGTCCCAGACAGTGGTGAGAGACGAGTGTTAAGTTTCCCAGATCGTGTGAAGGAGCTGTCACGCCAACTTTACAGCGCATTAATCATACGGGCGATACCCTGTATCCCAGCCTGCTGAGTATTAATTATTAATAGAGACACAAATCTGAAGGATGAGACCACATTTGCTACATGTGAAAAATTCAAAAGCTACTAAAGAGACAGGGACGTTAACCGAACAATATAATTTGGCCATTTTTCATTGTGGAAAGCGTTTGTGAGTGCAGGAAAGCATCAGGTTACGAGAACAAGGGTGTTGTATATTATTTGACATCATTTGGTTAGAGCCCTGTGGTATCCATGTCCCATAGTCAAAACTGTCTCTGGTTTTACAAGCACACAGAGTCATTTGAATGTCCCGCTGAGCGTTTGCAGAGGGCCGCAACATCTGCTTTAGTCGGGCGGTTTCTGCCGTGTTCCCTTCGCAAAGCCACACATTACATGTTGCTGTATGCTGTCACTCCTTTATGACACATTTTAAATGATAAATAGACGTGCTTGTGTCATATTCATACTCTAAGTACTCATCATCTGTGATCTGATTACTGTGAATAGGTTTTTTGTGTTAGTCCAGAGTGCCGTCACCTGTTCATATTTTACTCGCCTCGTTTCTTATCTGCCTAACGGTAGATTAAGAACAACACTTCACCCGGATTTTCCATATAAAGAAAGGTCTTTTAATAGATGAGTCCCATTTGCAAAAACACATAGAAAC
>NW_024401701.1:0-5000 GCF_016859285.1 Xiphias gladius
TCTCTTAGGTCACCAGGGGTCATACATCGTGCAGCTACTGCCCTAAAGTCTCCTAGAGCTAGGGTCTGTCCTGCAGTCAGGGAGTCAAGTTTGCTCAGCCACATATTACCACCTTCAGAGACTGGTGGCAATTTATCCACAATAGATTGTAAGTCCCCGATGGTAGCGGCTTGTACCGGTCTCTATGTCCAGGGGTCACTGTCAGTGGGGCTTGGAACAGGAGTCCATCTACTCCCTGTTCCTGTTCCTGTTTCTTCTTCAGTCTTTCGGACCTACGTCGTCCTAAGGCATCCGTCAGACTAGCAGCTGTGTTCAGCGCTTGATCCACCCCATTCATCAGCTTGTGACACTTTATACGTATTACCTGATCCCGAAGTGATTCTTCCTCTATCTCGTCCCTGTATTCTCCTCTTACTTGCATTCTGACCCTTACTTCTTCTTCTTCTCCTTCCCATTGTCCGGAAGCCCTCATTGTGGCCTTTTCTGTACCTTCCCTATTTGCACCGCAACTTCCTATTTCTTCTCTCTGTCTAGCCGCTAGCTCTCGCCGGAGCGCAATCTGTTCTATCAGTTCCTCTTGTCTTTCCTGCTCTGTCTGCCTCTGCTGAACTTTCTTTAACCTCTGTGTCCTTTCATCTTCACTCACTTCCCTATTTCTCTCTCTGGCCCGTCGGTCTGTGAACGGGGTTATCTGTTCCTCCCTTGCTGGAGTTGGCTGGTTATGTGTTGTGCTGCTAGCTTTTCTGCTTGTGCCTGACAATGGTTGGCTGGTGCTGCAGGACTCTATTGTATCCTCATCCTCATCCTTTCCAATGTCTAAGGTTCCACTATTTATGTAAAGAGTGGGGTACAGGCTAGCTGTAGCTGTGGGTGGCGCATACGGAGGTGGGCAAGTGGTGTGGGTGTCAGATGCAGTTACCGTTTTTCCCTTTGGTTGTTTTTGATGCAGGTGTTTCACGCTTTGCCAGCAGACCGTCAGTTCAGACCAAACCCGTCGCTCTATGTCCCATTCGTCGGCTTTTTTCTTCAGCTTCGATCTCTGTAACAGACCAGCTTGTTTTCCCTGCTCTGTAGCCTCATCTTTCTTAGTTTTAGCTTCCATTATTTTCTCATATAGTAATTTGCCTAGGGATCCTGTATCAGTGGGGTTCTTGCCCTTTTCTTTTATTAACTCTTTCAGTTTTGTTTTAGCTTTATTCACCTTCTTGTCCCTGCTGTGTTGAGTGCATGTAGAACCGATGGCCCTGAGGGTGTTATCCATTTGGTCCTGCAGTGTTAACCACAGTCCTCCCGGACTCCATCCTCCATCTTCTATCTCTCTGTCAAATTCTCCATCCATATTTCTAAACTCTGTTCTCTTCGGCTTTATTCACGAACCGTGTCGTTTATTTAGCCGGTATTGGTTCAATGCCTAGCAGCCAGACAGTTTGTATGCCACGGCCGAGCAACTGCCCCGAGTAGCTGTGAACCGGTGGTTTTGTTGACACCGTGAGGTTTTCCCTCCACGCAGACAGATTGTGTTAGCACCGTTAGGTTTCCTCTGTCCGCTTTACAGTTCACGCTACGACACTGCTTATGACACTGACCTCCACTTAAGATTGCAGAGTTTTATTTTCCCGCACCCCCTTTTTTTCTTTTTTTTTTTTTTTTTACAGTTTAAATACACACATTAATTATTATTACACACGTATTTGTGGGACTTCAGCCTACGGGCCTCTCACCCTCTGTTTTATAGTATACGTATTTGTAGGACTTCAACCTACGGGCCTTTCACCCTCTATTTTATAGTAGACGTATTTGTAGGACTTCAACCTACGGGCCTTTCACCCTCTATTTTATAGTAGACGTATTTGTAGGACTTCAACCTACGGGCCTTTCACCCTTTATTAATTCTATTTTCTTCAAAAAGTTCAATTCAAGTTCCGCAATTTTAGATAGAATTCGGGGAGCCGCAATCCCCGGGACTCTAACCCAGCTTAGAACCCAGTTCTATCCGCCCTCCGTCGAGTAGCGGTTGGGGTTTGCCACACCCACGGTTATCGTCTACTTTTCTTCTTTTCCTTTTACACACTTATATTCTATCTTAATTTATTATACTCGTACTTATTCTTTTGGGCAGAGTTCTTGCACGATACGTCAGACAGGACACAGTTTTAAAATATTCATCGCAGAATTTTTTGTTTTAACAGGTGTCTGCTTACCTTATTTTGTTGCCGGCTTGTGTCCCAGTCTTTTGTTCATGAAGAACTCTTTTAGGTCGAATGTTCCGTTTTCTCATTTACCACATCGAGGACGAGCCCCCAAAATTGTTGTGACCTGTTTCAGCCACAGTCTCTCCCAGTTCAGATGTGGAAACAAAGTACGGAAACTCAATTGAATAAGTATGAGTATTTATTCGCTGTCTGCAGAGAGCGGAGATCAATCAGGTCTGCACAAGCAGCAATACCATGAAGAGATCTGACTTGAGCTCTATGTGTGTGTCTTTTATATGCTGTATGTCTCAGTCAGCCCAATGGGGGGTACCGTAAAGCCCGCCTTGTGGTTTTATGGCTTGTGCCTGTTTTCTGATTCCTTGACCTTTGGGGTCATGTCCTGTGTTTCTGTGATTCCTGCTGATCAGTGAAGTGTGATCTCTTCTTGGCTTACATGTAGCTGCATATAACATAAGGCACAATAGATAACACAACAAATATTGAATACCCACAGCAGATATGACTGTTTCTTTCTGATCCAGAAAATGACAGATCAATGAGCTTCGTCACACTGATGCAAAAATCCCCTAAAAATCTAAAATCACGAATAATCAGTCCGGCTCGTTGATTTGCAACGTCGCCTGAAACGGTCTAAAAGATTTTTTTGAGGTCAAATTCACTGTAACGAACAAGAAACGGGCAACGATTAAAACCAGTTCTCCGAAACTAAACCTAATCTACGTTGTATAACTGTACCAGTTGTTTTTCTACTTTGCCGTTAGTCATGTTGCGACCCCTTTGGAGGGTCCTGAGCCCCAGGTTGGGAACCACTGGTCTAACACACCCTGAGGTATTAAGGGAATAACTTCCACTCTATGAGCTGGATGGTCAGATCTCGTTTCATTCCCTCTGTGTCCAGGTGTGGACTCGTGAAACCAGTTAAAATTCTGCTCTGTGGCTCGCTAACTCCGGTGCTGGGTCACGAGTCAGTATAATGTGGAATTCTATCATTGCAGTATGATCTTATGTTATCAGACTACACATTTCTGTCGTCTAATAAACGATTCGGAGCAAAGTGGAATTAAAATGAACAAATTATTATACTTGTTAATATTGTGATGATTTCAAACCCAGAGTCCAGCTGTTTTTGAGGGGAGGGAATATTTGACCGGACCACAACGGTGGAGCCAGACCTATAAACGACTGAGCTAGTGATGAAGTTACACCATTGGCCGACCGGCCGAGTGTTGGAGTTTCCCCATTGGCCGTTGCTCTTTCAAAATGAATTGGTGCGAACAGTTTCTATTCAGTTTCCAGTTTCCATCAGGGGTTCGTTTACGGGCAGTGTTGACAACTCAGCGCCTTTGTCGCTAGATTTACCAACTTTTAAGACCCTTTAGTGACTTTTCTTCACAAAAGCACTAAGCGACTTTTTGTACAAACCTTTGCCAGTGTTGCCTGGTGACTATGCGTCTTCATTTGACCACACGGCAGCTGACACAGACTTCGATGAGCTTCTAACTTCCTCTCCGACTGATCATTTTACAGGTAAATGTAGCTGAAATCACAATACAGCTGTCGTCTTTAACTTATGTGTCTGGTGACTCTGTCAGACGACGACCAGGATTTCAGCAGCAGAGCAGCAGCTTGGAAATGGCCTGGAAGTGACAGCGGGTTAACATGTCGTCTCAATGGGCCACGTTTCAGTCACCGTTTCATCCTTGTTCCGTCGTCTGACAACAGAAACAGAACAACATGTAGATGACAACAGCTTTATTGGGAATTCAGCTGCATTAAAACACCGTTTATGTGAGCACAGAGAGCAGGAGAGAAGCAAACTGATAAAGGTCAGTCCAGCCACATACTTGGATTTGACCTGCTTTTGTTTTCACACAGGCAGGAGAGTGGATACTTGGGATTGATAGTACGCACACGACTTTAGAAAATCAGTAAGATGGATTTCTCAAACGTTTTCAACTCTTCTGTGATTCAGATATAATCACCAACACCACGAAAAGTGTCATTACAGTGTTTTGAGGCTTCATTTTAAAGGTGCAAAGAATGTGTTTAAATGGAAACCGCAGTTTTAAATCTCTAAAATAATTGTGATTTGCTAAAGCAGCTCGTCAGTAACAGTTTGAGCCTCTTTGATTGGAGGAGAATAGATGTGTTGAGCAACTCCATCTGCTGATGAAAGCCATGAGATGTAGCTAAAAGCTTTGGAAAAACAAGTAAGTGGACCTCGTGACCTTTCTGTTTCTAGAGGCGAACGGACTAAAGGGTCGCAAGCTTGGTATCTGGTCGGAGGATAAAGCTCAGACTCAGAATCCAGACCGTACTGGTTCGGAGTGTTTCTGTCACTGACCGGTAGGTGTTCAGTTTTCTGCGGTTTCCTCCGGAGCAGAACCAGTTCACCGCCCAGTGGCGTTAGTCTGAGCCCAGCACCACCTGCATCCTGCGTGCCTCCACCTCCTGCGGGCTGCAGCAACCCAGACAGAAGCTCGTAGGCTCCACCTGCCAACAGACCACAGGTCAGATTTATCCTCCGCAGCAGTGACCTGTTCGCTTCTCACATGTAAAACCACTGCTCACCGGAGCAGATCTCAGGTCAGTTTAACTCCAGTTGGACAGACTGAAACAGCAGGTCCCAACCAAAACAAAAACCCGAGCACAGAGTTTCAGCCCTGGTTGGTCACTAAATGATGAGTGAGTGAGTGAAGCTGAAACATGAAGTGCACTAGCTGATTAGCTGACTGACAGAAAATTAATCAGCTATTTTAAAAATCAATATACAGTTAAAGTCATTTA